>NW_023994808.1:0-216491 GCF_015586225.1 Lucilia sericata
TCGATAACTGGCAGTAAGTTGCTTGAGGAATTTAGTCGATATCGATAACTGGCAGTAAGTTGCATGAGAAATTTTGTCGATATCGAGAAGTGAAACAAACTGGTTAGAGATAGATAGATAGATAGATAGATAGATAGATAGATAGATAGATAGATAGATAGATAGATAGATAGATAGATAGATAGATAGATAGATAGATAGATAGATAGATAGATAGATAGATAGATAGATAGATAGATAGATAGATAGATAGATAGATAGATAGATAGATAGATAGATAGATAGATAGATAGATAGATAGATAGATAGATAGATAGATAGATAGATAGATAGATAGATAGATAGATAGATAGATAGATAGATAGATAGATAGATAGATATAGATATAGATAGATAGATAGATAGATAGATAGATAGATAGATAGATAGATAGATAGAGATAGATAGATAGATAGATAGATAGATAGATAGATAGATAGATAGATAGATAGATAGATAGATAGATAGATAGATAGATATGGATAGATTAAGATAGATAGATAGATAGATAGATAGATAGATGATCGATAGATAGATAGATAGAATAGATAGATAGATAGATAGATGATAGATAGATCGATAGACATTTAGATTGAAGCCTGTTTTCACTACCGGTACATAGTGAATTAATTTCTAGCATTCCCACGAATAACTGCATATTCGTTCCCACATTTCTTTCAAAGACCTAAATCCATCCTTATAGACGTGTCATATCACCCTTCCCTATATCATAACACTTAACTAATACTAAAGCCTCTTAAGATAGTCGCATGGTTTGATGTTTCAAAGCATTAGCAGTTCTTATTCCTACCGATGAGTTAGTGCCCTGAAAATCCTCTTATAGCCACAGCAGAATCTACTCTACGAAGAGCTCCAAATATTTCTTTCCAAAGGGTGTGTAGTGGGGAAACACGAACTGTACAAGCCGCCACGCTACTCACTAGCTTAGTAGACTTAAATTCATTCGTATAGGTAATGAGCGTGGTAATTGCTAAGAAGAAAAGTTCCTCCTAATATTTGCTTGAAGTAATAGTAGAGTTTTACAGGATGGGGATTGAAAATTTCCTATATATAGGACAATAGCTAGGGCAGAGTTTACACAAAGAAGTGTTCTCTAATGTATCTGTAATCATGAACTTGCAAATTGACACAATATAACTTTTTTGCTAAGTTGTTGGCTGCTGTTATCTGAATTGAGTTTTAAACTTGAACTTGTTCACTTAGAAAGTACATTATTACACGACTGACTTTAGGAGTTCATGCTTGATATCTTTGCTAAATAAAAATCTCACGTAATAACCACTCTAAAGTTCTACAGAAAAATCAATAAATTGACACGAATTGAAAACACCAACATTTGCATTATACTTAAAACTAACAACTTAAATTCCAATAAAACTAATTAATAATCAAAAATCTCTTTAAAAAATAATATTTCAGCTATTTTTTTCTAAAAAAAACAAAAAACATTACAAAAAACTTTGTGAAACAAATAAAAAAAATTCTTAAACAATTGCATAAAATTGTTTTATTTCCTTTTAACAAAATCAATTTTCAATAAGATTAAGTTAAAATAAAAAATTTCAAAAAACAAACAACACTTTGAATTTTAGTTTTTCCAAGAAACCAACAAAAAAAATCTTAATTTTTTATACTTAAAACAGGTTCCTTCTGAAATTAAATTGCCAATATTGTATTTAATTGATTCTATTGTAAAAAATGTTAAAAGCACTTATGTGCAACTCTTCAGCCAATGTATTGTCAATATATTTTGTGGAGCCTTTGAAAAGGTAAGTTTTGAAAATTTGGTGATTGAAAATTATATAATATATTAAAAATGTGTGTATGTGTGTGTGTTAGGTTAATGAAAAAATCCGGGAACGCATGTATGCTTTACGGCAAACCTGGAATGAGGTATTCTCGGCACAAAGATTATATGCTTTAGATGTTAAAGTTAAACGTTTGGATCACAATTGGCCCATAACCGCCAAACAACCATCAATACATGTTAATCCAAATTTTCTAAAGGTACGACAGAGATTTTGAGAATTTGAAAGAATGTTTGTTTGTTAATTTTGTTTTTGTTGTTTTAAATTAGGCTAATAATGCCCAGGCTATACCCACAGAAATGGAGAAAATTTTACAGGATAAAACCAGAGAACTGTTGGAATTGAAAAAACGTAAATTAGAATTGGAATTGGAGGCCACTAAGAAACATTTAGAGGAACAGGAAAAAACAATTCTCTAAGACAGCAGAAGGTGTTATAGCACCAGTAGAGGCATTAGTGGCGGCCAATAGTTTACAGACTGTAGGCATTAGGGGAGCAGCTATGCCAACACAAATGATGCCTGGTCTTATGGCACCCGGCTATATGGGGGGTCCTAGCATAGCTGTTAATCCAGCCATGAGACCAGCCATGTTTCATGCTAATATAAGAGGTTTTCGACCTAATCTACACCCCAACATGATGAATAATACAGCACAGGTGAGAGTTGGAGAGTTTTCAAACAAATGTAAACTTTTTTAATGGAATATTAACTTTAATAGGGAATGCAGGGCGGTAATATGATGCCAGCAGCTATGAATGCAGCAAATCTTAACAAACCCAAGGTGCATCCGGTCAATTCAGCTTTGTTAAACTCGGTAAGACAAAGAGATCCACGCCTGCAGCGCCAACAGCAACAACAGCAGCAGCAGCAGCAACAAATGCAACAGCAGCAAATGCAACAAAATAATGAAAGATCTTTGGCGGCGCAACAGCAAAATGTACGCTCCTCCCATTTGGACAAAGATAAACATGAACGTAATCACAAAAGTAGCCACAAGTCACCAACACGCATTAACTCCAGCAGTCGTTCTTCGGGCAGCAGTAGCAGTCGTTCTAGTAAAAGTTCTCAACGTGATAAAGAGCGAGAACGTGATAGGGAACGTAAACGTAGTGAATCAAAAAGTTCTACCACTTCATCCTCATCTTCTGGCTCGAATGCAACTAATAATGAGCGTAAAAAAGGATTTTCTAAAACAGACAAAACAACTTCAAAGTGTGATAAAGATGCCTTTGAGATTGCTCCTTTGGCAACAGCATTTAAACGCAAATCTACATCACCCACATCGTCACCCACTAAATCACGTGATTCAAAACGTTCCAGTAGCCATAAAACACGTAATTTATCACGCAGTAAAACAAGATCACGTAGTCGTTCTCCTGATGATAAAACCAACAACTCACGAACAACATTTGGTGATGTTGATCTTAGACGTAATTCTACTTCATCAACATCATCTTCTATGATAAACTCACCAGAAAAACGACCAAAAATAATAGATTCTGATCAAGAAACTTGCAGCAAAAATAATAAAAAGGAAGATTTATTAAAAACAACAACAACAACAACAGTGGCCAATAATAACAACAACAACAATAGCGAAAAAGAACTAGACAAAAGTAAGAAATGTCTTCTACTGTATACAATTATTATTATTACTATAACTGTGATTAGTAGGATTAAATTATCATTAAATGACTGTGATAAACCATATTTACCCAATGATAAACCCACCCCAAAGAGTTGTAGGTCGTTTGTTTTTTCTGGGTTGTTAGTTTAAACTCTGTTTAAAGGGTTTTCGAAGTAAAAAAAAATCTGTTAAAGTTTAGGAGTTTAGGTGTTGTTTTGTTGTACTTCCATTTAATGGTTGTTGGTCGTTTCTTGCATACGCTCTCAATTGATTTTATTAGTTGTACTTATAAGTAAACATATTTTTTAATAATAATTTAGTATTTAAATTGTTTTAAAACTTGAAAATAAACTGTTTTAAAACTTGCCCATTTTCGTTGTTTTAATTCCTTTCTTATAAAACATATAGAATGTTGTACTTTTTTGTTACAAAATCTGCTCTTTAAGACTCTTTGGGGTTTAGGTTGTTTTTTTTAAACAAGTTATTAAATAAGCTTAAATTAAATTTAAACAAATTTGACTGTGATAAGTAACTAAACTGTGTTAAATCTAAAAAAAAAAGAAAACAAAACTACATTAAAGTGTAAAAAAAATGTTAACATTTTAAAACATTTTTTATTTTTCATTTTCATTTTAAATGATTACAAAACAAAACGAAAAATAAATAAGAAAAAAACAAACAAAAAACTTATATCTAAAAAAAACTCAAAATTTTTTAAACAATCCTAACAATTGTCGAAGTTTTGAACTAAACCACTAGTTAGCAGCAAGTTTTAAAAGGCACTAACTACTCCCGGAAAGAAGTCTTAACTAAAACTAGTGCTTTTTAAAACAATGATTTTCTTGTTAAATATAAAATTTGTAAACTTTTTCTGGTTTTTTAAGCTGCAAAACAATATATTTTAGCCATTTAGTAGTTATTATTTATGTAAAATTTTTATTTTTTTTTTCTTTATTATAATAGTTTTTATTTTTGGTGATGATGTTTTTTTTTTAATTTCTTTATTACTTCTTTTATGCTACAGCACTTTGTCGTTTTTTGGTTTTTTTTTATAATTACTTTATTATTTGGTACTTTTTTTTTTTACTTTTAAATAAGGGGTGTTTTTGTTTAAGAAGTATATTTATCTTAATAATAGTAGTAAAGTTAAGTTACTAACAACAGCAAAAGTTTTTTAACTTTAAAAAGAATCTGTGAAATAACAAAATCTTAAAAAGTTTCAAAATCCCTACAATATTGAGTATTTTAAGCTAGAGTTTTAAACATTGAGTTGAAAACATTTAAAATGTTTCTGCGGCTATTGGAATCTGGCTACAAAGAAGCACTTGGAAGAAAATGGTTAATGCAGCAACTGTTGCAAGGCGACTTAAGTTTTCAATGAAAGAAAAGACACCATTTTCTGGCAACTGTTACAGCAACTATGGATGACTTATACGGAAGAAAATTGTTCAGTCAACAACTGCTGCAGTGATTAAGAGGGACTGCAGTCTCAAGTGAAAGAAAACAGTACATTTTAGACGGCTTAGTTGGAAAAAAAATGATTCATTCATAAATTGCTACATCGATCCTGGCAGATACAAGTCTTTATCAACAACTATTCTTTCGTTTAAAGACAAATCACGATTCTATTCAACAACTTGAGTCTCAAACGAAAGAAAGCAGCTTATTACACAGATCAGACCCATGTCTTATTTGGAAGAAAATGTCCATTTATCCAACTGTTATATCGATTAAGGATGACTCAAGGCTCTCCAGGAAAGAAAATATATTAAACAACTGATACAGTTTTTCAGAATGACTAAAGTCTTTCTCAACGACTTTCATTTGGTTTAAATCTCAAACAAAAGAAGATAGTCCATTTCACTACTGCAATATCGATTCTTGACGACTCAAGTCTTATTTGGATGAAAATGGTCCATTAAATAACTGCTACATCGTTTTAGGATGACTCAAGTCTCTCTCAATAACTGTTCTAACGATTAAAGGCGAATTGCGATTCCATTCCATCGATTCTAGAAAACGAAAGTCATTCATTAAAGATAACTGAAGTTTCAGTAGAAAAAATAGTCCATTTACCAAGTGATGATTGAATTCAGAAACGAAAGAAAACTTCATTTTAGATGACTCAAGTCTTATTTGGATGAAAATGATATATTCAGAAATTGCTACATGGATTCTGGCAGATACTAAGACTTTCTCAACAACTATTCTTTAGATTAAAGACAAATTACGATTCTATTCAACAGTGGGAGTCTTAAACGAAAGAAAGCAGCACATTACACAATTGCTACATCGATCCGAGTCGATACAAGCCTTATTTGGAATAAAATGGTTCATATAACCAACTGTTATATCGATTAAGAATGACTCAAGGCTTTCCAACAACTGATACAGTGTTTCAGAATGACTCAAGACTTTCTCAACAACTGTTCTTTTGGTTTAAGTCTCTAACGAAAGAAGAGAGTCCATTTAACTATTGCTATATCGATTCTTGACGACTCAAGTCTTATTTGGATGAAAATGGTTCATTGAATAACTGCTATGTCGTTTCAAGATGACTCAAGTCTCTCACAACAACTGTTCTATCGATTTAAGACGGATCTAGAGTCCATTCAACAACTGTTACATCTATTCCAGAAAACGCTCGTCTCACTCGGGAGATTCAGACCGACTCAACACTCTCTCGGAAGAAAATTCTCCGTTTGGAAACATCTACAGCGATTCAAGACGACTAAGTCTTTCTTAACAACTGTTCTATCGATTAATGACGATTCACGACTATACTCACCAACTTCCGCCACAAATTCTATAAAACTCAAGACTCAGGAAAATATAGTCCAATCAACAAGTGCTACATCGATTCAAGGCGATTCCTAAAGATTCCAACAACTGCTTTATCGATTCATGTCTCATTTTTAAGAGAACTTTTCACAGAGATTTAGGACGTCTCAAGTTTATCGCTAAAAGTCTCAAGCCTCTTTAATGGGAAAGAGAATATACCATTCAAAAACATAGATAAAATGTGACTCAGGTCTCTAACGTAAGGAAACTCGGGAAAAAAGTGGATCCTTTAACAATTTCTATCTATATCGTTTGAAAACGATTCGAATATGTCAGAAACATCGAAAATTGGCAAATGTTTTATAATTATTTTTGGGAAACAAGCCCCCATAACTATTTTCGCACATAAGTTCGAATTTTCAATATTTAATTTCGAATTTTCGAAAATATTAGAAAAAGCTGAAATTATATTTTTATGATTCCTCTTGATGTAAAGATAATTTTAACAGTTTTTAAAAATTTTCGAACTTAAGTTCGAATTTTCTAAATTTAATTTCGAATTTTCGAACATAGCTTAAAAAGTTTTTTTTCTGAAACTACATTAAAAATACTTTAAAATTCATTGAACTTTTTTTTTAAATTTTCAAAATTTTTAAGTTCGAAATTGAAAAAATTTAAGAAATTGACATCAGAAAAAGATAAAATTATATTTTTATGAATCCTCTTGATTTAAAGATAATTTTAACAGTTTTAAAAAATTTTCGAACATAACTTCGAATTTTCGAAATTCAATTTCGAATTTTCAGACTTATTCGAAAAAATTTATTTTCTGAAAATATATTAAAAATTTTTAAAAATTAAAGAAAATTTAAAAATATTAAGTTTGAAAAGGAAAAATTTAGGTCTTATACTTCTTAAACCTCAAAACACCCCCTATTTTCTAAGTTTCTTTTAAAAGTTTTCCTTCTTAAGTTTACAATACCTTTTCTTTTAATTAACTTTTAAAATAAAAAAAAAAAAAAACAAAAAAATAAAACATAATATTGTAAACTTCCAAAAATCCCTGTTATTAATAGCAACGGCCGTAACAGAACCGATGACAGGTTTAATGGACATAGATTTAAGACCACAATTTGTTGTAACAACACCAACAGCTACAGTGTCAACGGTGGTGCCCACAGCAAATACAACAATTGAACAAGATTTTAACTCCTCCATAAACAAATCATTGTTGTCCTCATTCTCTAATAAGAAAACTTTAGATTTAAATAGTAAATTTATAACGACATCCATGACGTCGTCAGCTACAAATTCGAATTTCTTCATAAATCTAGACGAATACGATCTAAAAAAGACAGCAACGACGACGACGAACGCGCAAGCGACAAGTGCTGAAAGTGTAGTAGCTACGACAACATCATCACCTAAAGTGTCGTTTAAAATACAAAAAATTTTTAATAAATTAGAAAAATCTACAGAAAATATACTATCACCAGAAACAACAACTGCAGCTGCAGCGTCTCTCAACACAAATCGTTCCAGTACGGATACTCTAAAGGAAACGGAGACTATGTTGAAGAAAGATGAGGTAGCCGCCGCCGGCAGCCAAGTAAGTAAAGATGTTGAAGAGGACGGCAAGAAAAGACCTTTGGCTCCGGTCAAAGATGAAGAACCCCTGGCTAAAAAGAGTAAATCGGCTAAACTTGATGCGTGAGTATTGCAAATCAAAAAGAATTTCATTTTCTTCGTGACTTGAGTTTTTTCTTACTTATTAAACTTGTTTATGATTTGTAGGTTATTTGGCTCGGAAGATGTAGATTTGAGACAACTAATACCACCGGTTTTGACGGTTTCCACTTCTCCACAAGATGATATAGCTCCTCCTCCACCAGCCATTAATATAACTGGCGATGTGTCCAGAGAAAGAAATGAAAATTGGGATAATCTCAAGGTTAGTTATGACAATAATTTGCTGCATATATTTTTGCACTTTTTAACTAAATTTTTTTTTACAGACTGATAACAATAAGAATGCTACCACTAAAGCTAAATCAAGTCTTGAGGATGTGCGTGCAAAACTGGCTAAAACCGCTAAATTTAATAAACTTTCCAAATTAGGTAATTATTTTTTAAAGGGAACTTTGAATAACTTGATAGTTCATATTCTAGTGTTTACTCTAAACTATACTCTAGTCTATAGTCTAGTCTATAGTCTAGTCTATAGACTAGTCTAGTCTAGTAGTCTAGTCTAGTCTATAGTCTAGTCTATAGTCTAGTCTATAGTCTAGTCTATAGTCTAGTCTATAGTCTAGTCTATAGTCTAGTCTATAGTCTAGTCTATAGTCTAGTCTATAGTCTAGTCTATAGTCTAGTCTATAGTCTAGTCTATAGTCTAGTCTATAGTCTAGTCTATAGTCTAGTCTATAGTCTAGTCTATAGTCTAGTCTATAGTCTAGTCTATAGTCTAGTCTATAGTCTAGTCTATAGTCTAGTCTATAGTCTAGTCTATAGTCTAGTCTATAGTCTAGTCTATAGTCTAGTCTATAGTCTAGTCTATAGTCTAGTCTATAGTCTAGTCTATAGTCTAGTCTATAGTCTAGTCTATAGTCTAGTCTATAGTCTAGTCTATAGTCTAGTCTATAGTCTAGTCTATAGTCTAGTCTATAGTCTAGTCTATAGTCTAGTCTATAGTCTAGTCTATAGTCTAGTCTAGTCTAGTCTAGTCTAGTCTATAGTCTAGTCTATAGTCTAGTCTAGTCTAGTCTAGTCTATAGTCTAGTCTATAGTCTAGTCTATAGTCTAGTCTATAGTCTAGTCTATAGTCTAGTCTATAGTCTAGTCTATAGTCTAGTCTATAGTCTAGTCTATAGTCTAGTCTATAGTCTAGTCTATAGTCTAGTCTATAGTCTAGTCTATAGTCTAGTCTATAGTCTAGTCTATAGTCTAGTCTATAGTCTAGTCTATAGTCTAGTCTATAGTCTAGTCTATAGCCTAGTCTATAGTCTAATCTATAGTCTAGTCTATAGTCTAGTCTATAGTCTAGTCTATAGTCTAGTCTATAGTCTAGTCTATAGTCTAGTCTATAGTCTAGTCTATAGTCTAGTCTATAGTCTAGTCTATAGTCTAGTCCATAGTCTAGTCTATAATCTAGTCTATAGAGACTAGTCTATAGTCTAGTCTATAGAGACTAGTCTATAGTCTAGTCTATAGACTAGTCTATAGTCTAGTCTAGTCTGTAGTCTAGTCTAGTCTAGTCTATAGTCTAGTCTATAGTCTAGTCTATAGTCTAGTCTATAGTCTAGTCTATAGTCTAGTCTATAGTCTAGTCTAGACTATAGACTAGTCTATAGTCTAGTCTTTAGCCTAGTCTATAATCTCTTCTATAGTCTAGGGTATAATCTTGTCTATAATCTAGTCTACAATCTAGTCAATGTGGTCTATAAAATAATCAATTGATTTTTTTTCCTCCCAGATAAACTTACTCGTGATATTGATCATCGCAATAAATTGGCCGAATTGCAAATGAATGATGATACCCAGGAGGCAAATGATGAGAAAATACGCACCATGATTAGCCAAGCTCAAGAGCTACTGGAAACCAAATCGATCAGTCAAGATCAATATAAACATTTGGTCAAAACTGTCATGTCTATTAATGAAACTAATAAACTGAAAGAAGCCCAAAGACGGGAATCACTAAATGCCATTAAACAAAAAACCATTAATACAGATGAAGGTTCCAATGATTCTACAGAACGTAATATGGCCATGCAGGCGATATTAAAGAAACGTATACCCAAGTTAAATAAGGGACAAACAGCGGTCGGTGAGCAAAATACAGATTCACAACAAAGCGAAGGTAGTAATGGCAATAATGAAGGTTCACCAAGAGCGCCAGACGATAAACAAGATGTTAGTGAGGAGCTGCAGCAAGCTACCAATAGAACAAATAGAGGTCAGAGAGAAAAACGTGGCCCCAAAGTGTCTAAATGGGGAGAACGTGTTATTGAACCGCCCACAGGAGTTAATATGCCTATGGGACCACAACAAGGACAGCAAGGACGACCTTGGAATCCTTTAATGGCTGGCAATAAAAGAGGTATGCCACAATTCCGTGGCAATGGGCCACAAAATGTACGTCCCTCTTGGCCCATGGCTGGTGGCAATATGAATGGCCCACCCCAGGGACCTCCACTTTATGGCAAAGGTAATATGGGTCCTATACGTGGCAATAATATGCCTCCTGTGGCACCACCACAAGCACCTGTCATACCCAAACCCTGTAATTCCATAGACAATCCCCAAGAGGATCTAGTGCGCACCATAACCATAGATGGCGCTGCCAAAGAAATACGTTTTTATGACCAAGTGGCTATCGTTTTTATGGAGGTAGATCAACCACGTGAAATAGGTTTCCAAAATGGTCAGCGAGCCATTTGTATAGACAACAACGAACCCGTGGTATTGCACTTCAATGCCGGCTATAAAGCCGTGCAAATCGAAGGTGAAACTTTCAATCTACGTTTTGGTTTTCCCTCACGTGAACTGTACATTGATGAGCACTGGTATGAAATCTATTTTGGTGGCCCACCCATTAGTGTACCCATACGTAATAAAATACACATGCTCAAGGCCGAAGGACCACCACCTCAAGTAAATATTGGTCCTTTGCGTCGAGATTTGGTAGTGGGTAAGATAAACATGATTGTGGATGCTCACAATGTTATTCCGCTGTTTTTGGATGCACGCATGCAAACCTTCAAATTAGCAGACAATGAGCATACCATACAGTTTGCTGACAGTCTTCTAACGGTTATCCTAGATGGCACTCCTACACGCGTAGAATATGGTGGTTTGCCTAAGAGTTTATTTTTGGGCGGTAAGAAATATTTTGTACGTTTCGGCGCTTTGCCTCAGGGTGTAATAGCGGGAAAAGTACAAATTAAGGATATGTTGTATGTGGAAACACAACCACCGGCTAAAGAGGAGTTGCCTGTTGAAACAATGGATACTTTACCTTTACCAGTCGCCGCAGCAACTGATATAAATAAAGTGGAATTGCAAACAACACCCGCAGCACCTTCTGTACCCATACTGCCAGCAGCGGCTCTTAGTAATATTAATATAGATGAACTTTTCCAGAAATTAGTATCCACTGGTATATTGGGTGGTGCTAGTGGTATATTGCCAGCTATTAATACTAAGACAGCGGAGGTTACTCCCGCAGACACTGCTAAATCCACAGAAAGTGATAAAACGGTAAATGTTGTTTCTTCAGAATCTAACACAACCGAAGAAGTGGCCCCACCAGCACCCTCTGTACATATGGAACCCATTAAGCCCATAGACCTATCAAAACCGGAATCCATTAAAACACGCCAATCAGCCATAGTGGAGACACTTTTCTCCGGTATGCAGTGCAGTAGTTGTGGTGTACGCTTTCCACCCGAACAAACCATTAAATACAGTCAACATTTGGATTGGCATTTCCGACAAAATCGTCGTGAGCGTGATTCTTCACGCAAGGCTCATGCACGTAAATGGTATTACGATCTCAACGATTGGGTGCAATACGAAGAAATCGAAGATATCGAAGAAAGGGAAAAGAACTTTTTCGATTCACAACAAAACGATCCAGAGATCATGGATGAAACCTCCAATCAACGTTCCACCAACTCACCCATACCCACTTGCCCCGCCGGAGCAGATGATGTTGATCGTGCCTGTGATATGTGTCAAGAGAAATTCGAACAATACTATGATAATGAACTGGAAGAATGGCACTTACGTTGTGCCATTAGGATTGAGGATAAAATCTATCATCCGCTGTGTTATGAAGACTACAAGGTTAGTATAAAAGGAAAGGGAGTAAATAGCATCGAAATTTCTAATAAATTCTTATTGTTGCAGGCATCACTTAATCCTCCTGCCAAAACAAGTGAAACTGAGGAAGAAACTGCTAATAACGACAACAATGAAATATCACTTATACAAATCGATGATGATAATGCTGTCGATATTGTTATAAAAGTGGAGGAAGAGGATAAAGATGCTAAGGGTAAGTTGTTTTAATACTTCAAGTTGTTAGTTGTAAAAATTACCTTGAAAACAGTAACATAACCTAAAAGTGTTGTTTAGGGTTTAAAGAAAAAATCTGTCATGGACTTTCTTTCGAAAATGGTGTCTTGTAGACAATAGAGAAAAGAACAGACACTAGACTAGAGGCTAGATTAGGGACTAGAGTGGAGACTACACTAGATACTAGATTAGAAACTAGAGACTAGACTATGAACTAGACTATAGACTTGACTATAAACTAGACTGTAGTCAAGTCTATAGTCTCGTCTATAGTCTAATCCATAGTCTCGTCTAAAGTCGAGTCTATAGTCTCGTCTATAATCTAGTCTATTGTCTCGTCTAAAGTCTAGTCTATAGTCTCGTTTATAGTCTCGTCTATAGTCTAGTCTAGTCTATAGCCTAGTCCACAGTCTATAGTCTAGTCTTTAGTCTGGACTTAATTTCTTAAACTAAATGTTTAAACAATTTGGAATATGTTTTAAATTTCTCTCTTATTAAACAAAAAAGGTAAACCCACCAATTCACTAGATGATGATGACGATGATGTTATTGTTTTGCCCAACGAAGAGCCATCAGTTACCGAAATCGTGGACGATGATGATGACGACGATGAATACGTGCCGGCTAATGTGACACGAGAACATATGGGTAATATGAATGAAGAGGATGAGGGTCAGGGCGAACTCAACGAAACTACAGAATCTGATGTGGAAATACAGGAACCTCATATACCATTTACGGATTTGGATACCTATGTAGAAAAGGAATTACCCGAGGGAGATGAAGCTTCCCAAATGTCCTTTATGAATGTTAAGATAAAGGAGGAGCCCAAGGAAGACGAAGATGAGGATGATGGTTTTGAGGAAGTGGGTACTGTAGTACAAGCACCCGAAGAAGTCTCCATTAGTATAAGTGGTAAGTGGGGAGGTAATGAAAATAATAGACAGGTTGCTAATATTTTGGTTTTTTTATATCTCAAACAGAAGAAACCCAAACACAAACCATAGATTCATCAAATCCCGCTTTATCGCCCCTTAACGAAAGACCACCTTCAACAGCCTCCTCGCTGCAACACAATGAAGACATCGAATCTTTAATGGAACCGCCCGCCGTAGATTTAAATATCTCCATGGATGGTAACATAGATACCGGCGACGAACACAATCTGTCCGCTGCCGGTCCTGTTCCTACTGTGCCCTTGGCTAGTTTAGTTAATAAGATTAAAATAAATATAACCAAGAACACTGTAACCACAAATAGCAATACTAGTACTAGTAGTAATAATGCCACAGCATCCTCAACGATGTCGTCTAATTTAAACCACAATCAAACAGATAGTTTAGGTCATATCTCAAATCCTATACCCACCATCTCAACCATACCGGTGTTGTGTGGTGGCGGTACCACAATCAGTTCCATATCGAGTAGTCTGATAGGCGGCGGCGGTGCTGGAAACGGTGGTGAGTTCAATGAACACGAAGACTATGGTGAAAATAGTGTAAGTACGATTTCCGTTATAGGCAGTTATGGCAGCACAGTACCTACAATTTCCCATATAAACCGACCCGTTGTGTCAGCAACTCCCACTGTAACAGCACCAAAACCCGTCACACCGCCTCCTGTAGAAGAAACCATAACGTATGATCTAAAACCTGCGCTACAAAAGGCTAGCTTAAGGAAAAAAGAAAAGGTGGTGTGCGGCAATGAGACTTCAGGTCTTTGTTCCATTATGTAAACTTTTTGTTATATACAACGACTGCTGGAGTAAATAGTAGTCGTTGTTTTGTTTTGTTAATGGTTGGTAATAATTTCGTTACCTCGTGAACCCAAATCCCTGCTCCCTCCCCAAGAAAAACCATCTTTTTGTATATATTTAACTTTAACGCGTTGGAATTCCTTTATCATGGAAATAGGCTTTGGATGCCTGTTAACTGCAACAACATCATCTCTAACTATTCGTTGATTAGTATTTAGTGTCTCTTTATTTATATAAACGTATATACATAACAACAAATATGTTAAGTGTAACCATAATTAAATTCAAATTTTAAACCTGGTTAAACTTTTTCTAAAGGCCTCTGTTGTTTAGGGCCTAACTCCCTACAAATATGGGTAAATTTTATTTTTTTGTTTCTTTATAATTTTTTATTTTATTTTAACTACTACATGTTCACTCTCTCTTCCTTCAAGTGGATGATCAACGTTTAAAATCCAAATTGTAATAATTTGGAAACGCAAATGTTTTGTTTCAAAGAACACAACCTCCCCCCCCCCCCCCCTCTTAGTACTTTTTTATTCCTATATTCCTTCCCTTTAAGTACTTTATTAATTTTAATTTATTAATTACTGAGAATATACATAATATATTTAAAAAAAACACAAAATATATATAAAAAAAACAATAATTAAAAAGAAAGATAATAAAAAATTTTTAAATAAAAAAATTCTAAAAAAAACGTATATTTAATAATGTAAGTTTATTTGATGGTTTACTATATATATTAGTTTCTTTTTTGTTTTCTCTGTGGAATCAAATATACTTAATAAATAAATGCATATAATAAAAAAAAACAATACTAATAAACACTTAAATTAGCTTAATAAATTAAATTTTAAATTGTGTTATTATTTCAACATTTTGGTTTGAATAAAAGGTAATTAAATACTGTATATTTATAAAAAGGTATTGGTACTTTTAGCGTTTTATTCGAAAATTTAGTTTTTTAGGAAAATTTTTAACTCCTGAAGATCTCTAACACAGACAGGGTTACCGTTTTATATGTAGAATATTACAACTTTAAAATTCTTTAAATACAAAAGGATTAAAGCTTGATTATCGAACTTGAACATTTTCTAAAAATATTTGAATTGTAATTAAAATATTCGTATTTTTAAATAAAAAATCGAATTTATAGTGAAAATATTCCAATTTTTAATGAAAAGTTTAAAATTTTAGTTAAAATATTCGAATTTTAGTAAAATTTTGTAAAAAAATTATTGAAAATTTTAAATTTTTGTAGGAATATTTGAATTTTGATTAAAAAAAATCTAATATTATAATGAAAAATTCAAATTTTATAAATTTTTAGTGAAAATATTTGAATTTTTTAAAGAAAAATTTTAATTATCAGAAATATATACAAATTAAGTGAAAACTTTCCATTTTCGTATAAATATTTAATTTTTTAATAAATTAATCGAAATTTTGTATTGAAATATTAAAATTTTTAGTGAAAATATTAAAATTTTCAATGAAACATTTAATTTTTTAAGCGAAAATATTGGAATTTTTTTAAATTTAAAGAACTATTTTTAATTTTAGTGTAAACTTTCCCATTTTTGTAAAAATATTCCAATTTGTAGATAAAAAATCAATTTTATAAACAATTTTTTTATTGAAAATTATTAAAGAAATTTAGTTAAAATTATGATTTTTTTGTAAAAAAATTAAAATACTAATTTTTTAATCAAAATATTCGAATTTTGGTAGAAAATATTCGAATGTTTAATGAATATGGTCGATAATGAAAAAATAAATAATTTTTTTAATTTTTTTTTAAATTTAATTTTTTAATTAAATTTAATGAAAATATAAATTTTTTGCCAAAATTCAAAATTTTAACTGGTTTTAAATGCATTTTTTTGAAATATTTAATATTGTTTTTGAGGAGAAGCATTGTTTTTTAGATTTTTTTAATAAAATGCGGTGGTTTTCGGTGTAATACTGATTTTTCACTATAAATATGCGAAATTCGATAAAATACTGTATGCGTTTTTCGGTGAAATACAGTTTTTTGATGAAATACTGTTTTTTGCGTTAACACTGTTTTAGGTGAAATATGGGATTTTATGTTTGATTGCCGGTGAAATGCTGAATTTTAAGTGAAATACTGGTTTTCACTACGTGTACTATAATTTAGAAATATTAGTTTTTCGAAGTTATATAGATTTTTGGGTAAAATGCAGCTATTTCGCTGGCTTCCCGGTAAAAATACTGTTTTTGAGTGAAATTATTTCAGTTTTAAAAAACAATTTACTAACAGAAAACTTTAATATTATTATATATTAATTTAATTTTCTATTTATTTTCTCTTTAAACTTTTTTTCATGATTTTGTTAATAAATTTAACGATTTTATTTAAAAACCATACATTTTCACTTAAATTCCCAAACATTTCTTGTTTCTTTGTTTTATATACGGCAATCCCTACAACAGCTGTTCGCTGTTTAAATACTGTTACCAATTATCTGGCAGCACTTTAACTGCATTTGAGGGAAAATGAAGTCATTTTAATAAGGTGGTCGCATTTAAGAGAATTGTTTTTGCTTTTTATTTTGTTACTTTAGGAATTTGACAGTTCTAATACAGTTAATCAGCCATATAAAAAACAAACAACTGCCAGCGGAGGTAATCTTGTTTATATTTAAAGCAAAAATGAAAATATTTTGACATTTGTAACAAATATTCCGACAGCAAGCCAGCACAACATTGCATTTTTTTATACTAGAGAAAATTGAAAGAATAAATTAAGAAAATTATGTGAATTTAAGAACAAATAATGTTTTATTTGTAAGAATTGGACTAAAAAAAAAAAACAAGACAAGCACAACAACCACAGTTTTAATAACAATAATATGGATCCTTTAATATTCTTTATTGTCTTGTTGGTCATCTATGGTGTATTGTTTTTCTTTGATCGTTTTTTCAAGGTACCAGCAGAATTTTAGGATATATTTAGTTTATTTATCAATTCCTTTATAATTCCAGAGTTGCATGCATTATCCTTATGATGCTTTTCTTAAGAACTCGGGTTTGTCTATACAATTTTTACGTTTGAAATGGCATACCACGGCATTTAATCGTTTGGTGTTGAGACTGGGCAATAGTGGTGGTTCCTGTTGCCGCAGCTGGTTAACCAGCAGTTTTACTGTGGGTGTTTTAATAGCTTTATCTTTAGTGCCGGTGGGCATTATTTTATTATTTATAACCATATTTGGTGGTGGCACGGGTGCGGGTGGCGGAGCCTCAGCTGATGTGGCAGTAGGTGCAAAAGTTTTGGAAAATTCCTCCAAGACACAAACTATAAGTTTGGAAATTTTATTGCCGGGTGTTAATTTACCCCTAGAGGAGATTGGTTACTATGTAGCTACATTATTAATATCCACAGTGGTGCATGAGCTGGGCCATGCCATAGCAGCGGTGCTGGAGGATATACCGGTTACGGGTTTTGGATTTCATGTAAGTTTTGTTTGAATAATATATTATAAAACTTTTTAATGATTTCCTATTGCAGCTGTATTTTTGTTTACCCATTGCCTACACCGAAATATCCTCAGAACATTTAAATGCTCTTAAATGGTTAAGGAAATTGCGCATTTTGTGTGCTGGCATTTGGCATAATTTTCTGTTTGCCGCCTTTTGCTATTTACTGCTCTCAACGTTAGGCTTTGTGGCTGCTCCTTTATATAGTCTAAATAAAAATGTTATTGTCACCCAAGTAACGCAACAATCCCCTTTGAAAGCTAAGGGTGAAAGAGGTCTAATGGAGGGCAATATTATAACACAAATCAATGACTGTGATGTTTACAACGAAGACACCTGGTATAGGTGTCTGCTAAAAGCTTTAAGATCCAAACCCGCCTTTTGTGTTTCCTCCGATTTTATACGTTTAAACGATGAAAGCATAGAAATTTCCCATCATAGTTCAGACGGCACTTTACAGTGTTGTGATGATAAGAATGCCAAGCTGTGTTGTTTTGAGTATATAGATGATTTTAGCAATGATGCGCCAGTGGAGATACCACAACATGTTTGCCTGGATGTTAGACGCACCATGGAAGATTCTTATGGTTATTGCTCGTCAGTGGGCACTTGTGAGAGAGGTTTCTGTTTACGTCCTCTGCTGCGCAATAGCACCACCATAATGGCATTTAAACGTGAACTGTCTATACTACAACAGCCAGCCGGGGAAACGGCTGCTTCTGCTAAACCTTTAAAAAATGTCATCTATATGGGCCATCCTTTGGATGTTACACACTCTATACGTATATCGCCTTTTGTGCCTAAACACGCGTATATCAGTCCCAAATGGTGTGATGCTTATCTTTTGTTCCTGAAATATAATATAGTTTTTAGTTTGGGTTTGGCTTTCATTAACGCTATACCCTGTTTTGGTTTCGATGGTCATCATATCACCAATACCATTGTCAATAGTTTTCTAGTCAACCGTATAACGGAAAAACCCAAACGCGATGTTATTTCTCTAATAGTCACTGGCATTGGTTCTTTACTATTTGCTCTAGCTGTACTCAAGGTTCTATGGCTGAGTCTTATAAGGTATTTATTTTAAATGTATTTAAAAAAAATCTAAACAAAAAACACACCAAAAACAGTCTGTAGTTGTAGCTAAAATACATTAACCCTTTATGTACCATAAGTAAAATAAGCTTGCGTAGTTGTTGTGTGTTTTCTAACGCATAAATATTTGAAAGTAATACATATATAAGGAGTTATCTCCCTACCCTTGTTGTTTGGTAGGGGGAAAAGTCACACAAAATGAATCTGCAATGAAAGTTAACAAAATTACACTTACTATAGATATTATTTTGTAGATTTGGAAAAGCAATGAAATGTTGTGGATTAAAACGCTCATATTATTAAATGCAAGCATGACAAACAAAATAAACCCCACTTCCCCCTTCTAAAAAGAAACAGCGAATATTTTATGAGATATTATGTAAATTTAATCAAAATTTAAGAAACAAGTTGAACAAAAGTAGTAATTTATACAAAAAATGTTATTATTATACACAAACATTTACAGCACAACAAAACCCCGCGAAAAGGCAAAATAATTTTCTAGTTTTTTTACTTTCAGTTTAAATACTGGTTTTTCGATGAGAAACTATTTTTCGGTTTTGGATAAAATATGTACTGGTTTTTCTCTGAAATAGTATTTTTTCGTTGAAATTCAAGTTTTTCGATAAAATAATGGTTTTTGGTAGAAATACTGGTTTTTTAGTTAAAATACTGGTTTTTGATATAAAATATTGGTTTTTCGATGAAATACTGGTTTTTCAATAAAATTCCAGCTTTTTGTTGAAATGACGGTTTTTAGGTAGAATACTGTTTTTTGATGAATTATTGGTACTTCGGTGCCAGATTTTTGGTGAAATATTGTTTTTTTTTTTCAGCGGAATACAGTAGCTTTGTAGTTTTCACTTAAATAATGGTTTTTTGATAAAATGGTGGAATTTCGATGAAATACTGGTTTTTCGATAAAATCCTGGAATTTCGATGAAATACTGTTTTTCCGTTTTTTGGAAAAAAAACTAGTTTTTCGATGTAATTCCATTTTTTTTTGGTAAAATACGTGTTTTTTCGATTAAATAGTTTTTTGTAAGAATACTAGTTTTTCGTAAGAATACTAGTTTTTCAAGAAATACTGGTTTTTCTATAAAATTCCGTGATTTCGATAAAAGTTTTTGTTAAATTTGAGATAAAATACTGATAATACTGTTTTTTCCCATAAATTTAGTTTTTCAATAAAATTGGTTTATCGATAAAATAGTGGGTTTTCGATGAAATACTGGTTTCACTGAGCTTTTTCTTTGGTAAAATACTGGTTTTTCAATGAAATTCAGTTTTTCGTTAGAATACTAGTTTTTCGTTGAAACAATAGTATTTTGGTAAAATACTAGTTTTTCTATGAAATACTGGGTTTCCATGAAATACTGGGTTTTCGAAATTCAGCTTTTCGATAAAATAAGTTGTTTTGTAAAATACCGGTTTACATGAAAATTACTATTTTAAATAAAAAAACAAGGTTATAATTGAAAAACCTAGTTTTTGATATGAAACAGAGTTTTTGATGAAAACCCGAGTTTTTAGTGAAAACCGATTTTTAGTAAAAAACCGAGTTTTAGCAAAAAATTGTGTTTTTGATGAAAAACTGAATTTTTGGTATAACCGAGTTTTTGATGAAAACCCGAGTTTTTAGTGAACAACCAAGTTTTTAGTAAAAAACTGAGATTTCATTGAAAAATCGAGCTTATGATTTGTTCTAATAAATAACATTTTAATAAAAGGATAATTCTTTTCGAAATTTTTTAAGAAATTTCCAAAAAAGGATTCAAAATTATTTTTTTATAAATATTGAGAACAAACATTGATTGCTTTATACTGATACAGCTCATAGTCCTGGGATTATGATTAAGCAAATATCAAACCAGGCTGTTTAAAACTCCAATATTTGATCATTATTTTTAATCTAAAAAGAAAAATAAAAAGTTGGTAATAAATAACATTTAAACTTCCAAAAATTTTAACGAATAAACAAAACAAAAGGGATTAAAATCCTATTTGCTAAACTTTAAACAAACATACATACACTTCCAAAGGTTGTAATTTAGTTTATACATAATCACCTCTTCACACTAACTTGTTAAAACATGCCCACGGTTTAATTTTTATAAAAAAAAACTGCTTGAGTTTTTGTAGCCTTAAAATAGTTTTTTAACAAAAAAACATAATAAAAAGACGAAATATATTAACGAAATAAATTATAAGAAAAACCAAAGCAATTATATTAAACCAAATATCAGCACTTGTAGTTTTTTTCCTTCTTTCTCCAACCTCCATTCGTCCACTCATCGTATCATTTCTTATCCTCATTACAAACACCACTTAAATGCAGACTTTGTCGTAATTCATTTAAACTACGTCTACCGTATTGTAGTAACATTTTAATGGCCACCTCATCGGTTTGCTGTTGATTAACACGAAAATCTTGTCTAGCCCAGGTGCGCAATTCCTGTTGACTATTGGTATCGGGTACTAAACGTATGGTGCGAAATATATCACGATATAGTTTCAAGACCTCTTGGCGCAGCATAAACTAATTGTGAATTTTTCATAATTTTTTTTTCGTTATTGTTTTATTGTTAAGGCAGAAAATGTTTACCTGTTTTAAATTTAAAGCCGTTTTATTTACTTTAGACATATTTTTAATTAATAATTTGTCGATTAATTAGAAATTATAAAATTTTTCTTAGTTCTCGGTAATTGTTTGCTAGTGTTTACATTTTTTTTTCGCTGACAGCTGTTTTGTTTAGCACGGCAGCTGTCTGGCAAGGCGTTGCCAATCACTTAAATTTTTTGTTAAGAGTTCATTCACAATAAGCGGTAGTTAATGCGAGGTATGAGGAGAAAATTGTTCTGAATCTACAAAATGTTTAAAAGAGACGAAAATTCATAATCGGAGAAAATAGATTTAAAGAAAATTTGTCCGATTTTGATTACTTTTTGTCCAAAACTGGCAATTAGTCTCAAATTAAAAGAACCCGACAAAATTACACAACATTCGATCAGAGACTTATCGATCAGTGATTAGATGATCGCAGACTAGTCGATTAAAGACTAATCCAAGACTAGTTGATCTTATATTTAGCGATCATAGACTAATCGATCGCAGACTATTCAATTACAGACTGGTTCAACACAGACTAGACTATAACATCATAAACTATTAGATCACAGACTAGTTGATCACTAACTATCCAATCACAGAGCAATTAGGTAATTATTGACTATTCGATCACAGATTAGGTGATCATAGAGTAGTCCACCAAAGAATAAACAATTACAGAGTATTCGATCACAGACTAGTCGATCACATAATAGTTGTTCTCAGACTGTCTTTTACAGACTATTCGAACATATTCTAAACTATGTCAGACTAGTCGACCCTTTACTAGACGATTAAGGAATAGTTGATCCCTGACTGGTCGGTCGCAGATTATTCAATCGCAGACAAGTCGATCACATAGTAGTTGATCACTGACTAGTTGATCTCATTTTAGTCGACCCCCTTACTAGTCGATCACATACTATTCAATCACAGACTAATTGATCACTGACTAGTCAGTTACATACTATACGATCAGAAACTAGTCGATCGCAGACTAATCGATCACAGATAAATCGATCGCAGACTAGTCGATCACAGAATAATCGATCGCAGATAAGTCTATCACTGACTAGTCGATCACGGAATAATCGATCGCACATAAGTCGATCACTGACTAGTCGATCAGATACTATTCGATCACAAAATAATTGATCACTGATCAGAGACAAGTTGATCACGCTGTAGTCGATCCCTGGATAGTCAATTACAGAATAGTCAATCGCAAAGTAATCGATCACAGACAAGTCGTTCAAAGGCTTTTCAATCACATAACAAACAACAATTTACAGTCGATCATGGAATAATCGATCGCAGACTAGTCGATCACGGTTGGGTCGATTGCAGACTAATCGACCGCAGATAAGTCGATCACTGACTAGTCGATCAGATAATATTCGATCACAAATTAGTTGATCACTGAGTAGTTAGTCATAGACTAGTTGAACACACAGTATTCGATCCATGAATAGTCGATTACAGAATAGTCAATCGCAGATTAATCGATCGCAGACAAGTCGTTCTAAGACTTGTCAATTTCATAACAATCGATAGTAGACGATCACAGTTAAGTAGATCAGAGACTAGTCCATCGTAGTCTAGTCGATCACTGACTAATCAATCGGTCACTGACATTCAATTACAGTTTAGTTCACAAAAAAACTACCCTTTCGCAAATTAAAACATTAAAAAAATTAACTGATCCCCAACAAATCATCAACCTAAAATCTAAAAATTGTAAAACATACAAAGTGTATGATTTAATTTTAATTTTTACATCAAATTACCTTAAAAATTATAAAAAATAATGCTTAAAATCGAAACTATTTAATGGGTGAAAGATAAAGTAAAAGAAATTGCTTGAGAATTTAAAAACAAAAACAAGATCAGCAAAAATACAAAATAAAAAACTATTTGCATGAACGCATGTGGCGCACATCAATCACAACAGTATTCTGCTTCATACATTTTTAAAAATCACCTTCTTAAATTCTCATACATAAGACACTCACTCACTCCGTCAGCCAGTCACTATGAATAAGACACATTTAGTGCAGGGATGATCGGTTCATACTACTGCAAACCGATCATTTTATCGTATTATTAGATTTTTTTGTAAATTTTCCCAAAACAAAAATCATAAATATTTTTATATCAATTTAAAATTTAGTATTTTTTTTTTTAAATTTAATTTAACAAAAAAATCTTGTATGATAATTAGCCGTTGTTTTCGTCTAATTGAAATAACAATATCACTTGGACGGACGCACGGGTATGACAGTTTTTCGGACACACACACGAGTTTAGGTATTTACAATCGCGAGAAAAAACACAAAAAATGTGTTAATTTGTTAAAAATTTATTTAGTTTTTTAAATTATTATAATTTGCAAAAATATGAGATATTAGGGAAGTCGAAAAGTTGGCAAAATAGTCAGAATCTGACCGATTTTCTTAAAAGAAATTTGATTAAAATCTGAATGATTTTCTTAAGGGATATTTGGTCAGAATTTGATTGATTTTCTTAAGGGAAATTTGGTCGCAATGTAAGCAATTTCCGAAAGGGAAATTTAATCAGAATTTGACCAATTTTCTTAAGGGAAATTTCGCAAGAATCTGATCAATTTTCTAAAAGGAAATTTGGCAAGAAACTGATAAATTTTCATAAGAGAAGTTTAATCAGAATCTGAACGACTTTCTTAAGGGAAATTTGGTCAGATTTTGATTTACTTAATCAGAATCCTGAGATATTAGGGAAGTCGAAAAGTTGGCAAAATAGTCAGAATCTGACCGATTTTCTTAAAGGAAATTTGATTAGAATCTGAATGATTTTCTTAAGGGATATTTGGTCAGAATTTTATTAATTTTCTTAAGGGAAATTTGGTCGCAATGTAAGTAATTTCCGAAAGGGAAATTTAATCAGAATTTGACCAATTTTCTTAAGGGAAATTTCACAAGAATCTGATCAATTTTCTAAAAGGAAATTTGGCAAGAAACTGATAAATTTTCATAAGAGAAGTTTAATCAGAATCTGAACGACTTTCTTAAGGGAAATTTGGTCAGATTTTGATTTACTTAATCAGAATCTGAACGACTTTCTTAAGGGAAATTTTGGTAAAAATCTGACAAGATTTCTTGAAGGAAATTTGGTCAGAATCTGAGCACTTCTCTTAAGGAAATTTTGATCAGAATCTGACTAATTTTCTTAAGGGAAATTTGATCAGAATCTGATTAATTTTGTTAAGGGAAATTAGATTTGAATTTAACCACAGAATACAAACAATTTTCTCAAGGAAAGTTTGATCCGAAACTGACCAATATTAGCCAGAATTCTAATAAATTCTTTAACACAATTAACCAACGATCATGATAAAAAATTTTCTATTTTATATTAACAATTGCAATTTGATCTTTGGGCAAATTATGTTGTTGAGATTTTGGGAACAATTTCTAAATTTATATTTGTGTTTGCCAAAATTTTGTGTTTGTATGTTAAAAACATACTTGTAATTTATTAATTGTTTTAAATTTTATAATTTAACATTTATGATTTCTTGTGTAAAATGATTTAATCTTAAGATATTTTTCATTTTCGTCTACAACATTGTAATTAAATGTTTGTATCATGAAATTAATTGTAAGGAACGAATAGATGATGAGGGGAATGAGATACATATCACTCAAGTTTGATGATAGCTATAAGGTTATAGGCTGATAGATGAGGTATATTTCTGAAAGGGCTTGGAGTGATCACACACAGCTCCGCTTATATTATTACAGTCAATGATTTAAGGTTATGTTGATGTAGAGAAGGAGTACAGTTCTAGTTCAGTTCTAGTTCAGTTCTAGTTCAGTTCTAGTTCAGTTCTAGTTCAGTTCTAGTTCAGTTCTAGTTCAGTTCTAGTTCAGTTCTAGTTCAGTTTCTAGTTCAGTTCTAGTTCAGTTCTAGTAGTTCAGTTCTAGTTCAGTTCTAGTTCAGTTCTAGTTCAGTTCTAGTTCAGTTCTAGTTCAGTTCTAGTTCAGTTCTAGTTCAGTTCTAGTTCAGTTCTAGTTCAGTTCTAGTTCAGTTCTAGTTCAGTTCTAGTCAGTTCTAGTTCAGTTCTAGTTCAGTTCTAGTTCAGTTCTAGTTCAGTTCTAGTTCAGTTCTAGTTCAGTTCTAGTTAGTTCTAGTATCATTTCTAGTTCAGTTCTAGTTCAGTTCTAGTTCAGTTCTAGTTCAGTTCTAGTTCAGTTCTAGTTCAGTTCTAGTTCAGTTCTAGTTCAGTTCTAGTTCAGTTCTAGTTCAGTTCTAGTTCAGTTCTAGTTCAGTTCTAGTTCAGTTCTAGTTCAGTTCTAGTTCAGTTCTAGTTCAGTTCTAGTTCAGTTCTAGTTCAGTTCTAGTTCAGTTCTAGTTCAGTTATAGTTCAGTTCTAGTTCAGTTCTAGTACAGTTCTAGTTCAGTTCTAGTTCAGTTCTAGTTCAGTTCTAGTTCAGTTCTAGTTCAGTTCTAGTTCAGTTCTAGTTCAGTTCTAGTTCAGTTCTAGTTCAGTTCTAGTTCAGTTCTAGTTCAGTTCTAGTTCAGTCTAGTTCAGTAGTTCAGTTCTAGTTCAGTTCTAGTTCAGTTCTAGTTCAGTTCAGTTCAGTTCTAGTTCAGTTCAGTTCAGTTCTAGTTCAGTTCAGTTCATTCTAGTTCAGTTCTAGTTCATTCTAGTTCAGTTCTAGTTCAGTTCTAGTTCAATTCTAGTTCAGTTCTAGTTCAGTTCTAGTTCAGTTCTAGTTCAGTTCTAGTTCAGTTCTAGTTCAGTTCTAGTTCAGTTCTAGTTCAGTTCTAGTTCAGTTCTAGTTCAGTTCTAGTTCAGTTCTAGTTCAGTTCTAGTTCAGTTCTAGTTCAGTTCTAGTTCAGTTCTAGTTCAGTTCTAGTTCAGTTCTAGTTCAGTTCTAGTTCAGTTCTAGTTCAGTTCTAGTTCAGTTCTAGTTCAGTTCCAGTTCAGATCTAGTTCAGATCTAGTTCAGTTCTAGTTCAGTTCTAGTTCAGTTCTAGTTCAGTTCTAGTTCAGTTCTAGTTCAGTTCTAGTTCAGTTCTAGTTCAGTTCTAGTTCAGTTCTAGTTCAGTTCTAGTTCAGTTCTAGTTCAGTTCTAGTTCAGTTCTAGTTCAGTTCTAGTTCAGTTCTAGTTCAGTTCTAGTTCAGTTCTAGTTCAGTTCTAGTTCAGTTCTAGTTCAGTTCTAGTTCAGTTCTAGTTCAGTTCTAGTTCAGTTCTAGTTCAGTTCTAGTTCAGTTCTAGTTCAGTTCTAGTTCAGTTCTAGTTCAGTTCTAGTTCAGTTCTAGTTCAGTTCTAGTTCAGTTCTAGTTCAGTTCTAGTTCAGTTCTAGTTCAGTTCTAGTTCAGTTCTAGTTCAGTTCTAGTTCAGTTCTAGTTCAGTTCTAGTTCAGTTCTAGTTCAGTTCTAGTACAGTTCTAGTTCAGTTCTAGTTCAGTTCTAGTTCAGTTCTAGTTCAGTTCTAGTTCAGTTCTAGTTCAGTTCTAGTTCAGTTCTAGTTCAGTTCTAGTTCAGTTCTAGTTCAGTTCTAGTTCAGTTCTAGTTCAGTTCTAGTTCAGTTCTAGTTCAGTTCAGTTCAGTTCTAGTTCAGTTCAGTTCTAGTTCAGTTCAGTTCTAGTTCAGTTCTAGTTCAGTTCTAGTTCAATTCTAGTTCAGTTCTAGTTTCAATTCTAGTTCAGTTCTAGTTCAGTTCTAGTTCAGTTCTAGTTCAGTTCTAGTTCAGTTCTAGTTCAGTTCTAGTTCAGTTCTAGTTCAGTTCTAGTTCAGTTCTAGTTCAGTTCTAGTTCAGTTCTAGTTCAGTTCTAGTTCAGTTCCAGTTCAGATCTAGTTCAGTTCTAGTTCAGTTCTAGTTCAGTTCTAGTTCAGTTCTAGTCAGTTCTAGTTCAGTTCTAGTTCAGTTCTAGTTCAGTTCTAGTTCAGTTCTAGTTCAGTTCTAGTTCAGTTCTAGTTCAGTTCTAGTTCAGTTCTAGTTCAGTTCTAGTTCAGTTCTAGTTCAGTTCTAGTTCAGTTCTAGTTCAGTTCTAGTTCAGTTCTAGTTCAGTTCTAGTTCAGTTCTAGTTCAGTTCTAGTTCAGTTCTAGTTCAGTTCTAGTTCAGTTCTAGTTCAGTTCTAGTTCAGTTCTAGTTCAGTTCTAGTTCAGTTCTAGTTAGTTCTAGTTCAGTTCTACTTCAGTCTTAGTTCAGTTCTAGTTCAGTTCTAGTTCAGTTCTTGTTCATTTCTAGTTCAGTTCTAGTTCAGTTCTAATTCGGTTCTAGTTCTTTTCTAGTTCAGTTCTAGTTTAGTTCAGTTCTATTTGCGTTCTAGTTCAGTTACTAAACCCACCACTAAAAATAAATTTTTGCTCCTGTTTATATAAAAGTATTTGTGTGTGTGCTGAGGTGGTGAATTCTTCGTTTTGTTATTATGTTGTTGTTTTTATTGTTGCTGCAGTAAAGTGAGAAATTAAAACGAAGAGTGAGTGAGTAATTTGTTTTTGTCTGTTAAAAACAAACCATTCGTTTGCGAGACTTGATGGTGTTAAGACCACTAACGAATCGAATCGAATAAAATTTTGAAAATTGTTCGTATTAAATTTAAAATTATAACAAAATAAAAAAAAAATTATAGCAACGAAAAGAAAAGGTGAATAAAATGAAAATTTTAAAAGAAATTGTATTGAAATAAATTAATTTAATAACGAATTTTTGTACAGTGTTGAGTGTTACGATTTATTTTGGAAAATTTTTTAAACAAAAAAGAAATTAAAATAAACAAATTATTATAACAGATATTTAAAAATAAAAATAATATTCAAAAAAATAAACCACACAACAAAAAGAAAAATTGAAAGAAACGAAAAATCTATTTTTAAAATATGAAAATGAAAACAAAAAAAATTTAGAAAAAAAGGTGTGTGTTTTAATAACAAAATATTTTATAAAACCTTAAAGTTAAATTAATTTAAACTAAATAAAAATTTTATATAAATTTTAAAGAATTTAAGAAAAAATAATTAAATTCCAGTTTAGTGTTTATTTTTTATAAAATTGTTTCATAAGGTCATTTGATATTTAAGATACTTAAGCAAAATAAAGAAAAAAAAAACAAAAAAAAAAAAAAAAAAATCTACTTATATCAAGAAAAAGTATTAAATTACAAAATACGTAATGAAAACGCGCGTTTCTAAAGTTAACAAAAAAATCAAAGACACACGCATTTTCTATCTCATCCAAATACAACAATATTAGCAGCAGCAACAGCAACAACAACAATTACAAAAAAAAAAAACTCTACACACAGCATGAGTCTTCTTAAAAAAATCAAAACATGATATAGAATAAGTTTCAGTAAAAAAATTAATATCTTTAAAATCATTTTTTGTATCTATACAAAAAAAATTTTAAACTAATCTTTTTGAAAACCAAAAAAAAAAAAACAAAAAACAATTTAAACAAAACCATAACAACAACAAAAAAGAAAAATTATTTTAAAAGATTAAGCAATAGTTGAATTTTATTGTATATCAAACTAAAAACAAATGAAAAGTGAAATGAAAATGTTTCAAAATGTTACGATTTTCAAAACTACACATACATTCTGTAATAAAACAGTAATGGCTGGTTGTAATAAGAACACTAAGTATACAAAACAGTGTTGTTTGCAGCCATTGGAACATCTTCTAATTGTAGCAAGTAAATTAAATTCAAACTTTTGGACTTGGTTAGGTCTGATCCCCTTCCAACAAATAAATCAAGCCAATTTTCCAGTTCAATTCTTATTCAGTTCTAGTCCAGTTTTAGTTCCAGTTCTGTTCTAGTTCTGTTCTAGTTCTGTTCTAGTTCTGTTCTAGTTCTGTTCTAGTTCTGTTCTAGTTCTGTTCTAGTTCTGTTCTAGTTCTGTTCTAGTTCTGTTCTAGTTCTGTTCTAGTTCTGTTCTAGTTCTGTTCTAGTTCTGTTCTAGTTCTGTTCTAGTTCTGTTCTAGTTCTGTTCTAGTTCTGTTCTAGTTCTGTTCTAGTTCTGTTTCTAGTTCTGTTCTAGTTCTGTTCTAGTTCTGTTCTAGTTCTGTTCTAGTTCTGTTCTAGTTCTGTTCTAGTTCTGTTCTAGTTCTGTTCTAGTTCTGTTCTAGTTCTGTTCTAGTTCTGTTCTAGTTCTGTTCTAGTTCTGTTCTGTTCTAGTTCTGTTCTAGTTCTGTTCTAGTTCTGTTCTAGTTCTGTTCTAGTTCTGTTCTAGTTCTGTTCTAGTTCTGTTCTAGTTCTGTTCTAGTTCTGTTCTAGTTCTGTTCTAGTTCTGTTCTAGTTTTGTTCTAGTTTTGTTCTAGTTCTGTTCTCGTTCTGTTCTAGTTCTGTTCTAGTTATACCCTACACCACTTTAGTGGGGAGGGTATATTGGATTTGTGCTGATGTTTGTAACATACAAAAATATTCGTCCTAGACTCACCTTAAAGTATACCAATCGGCTTAGAATCGTTTTCTGAGTCGATTAAGCTATGTCCGTCCGTCCGTCCGTCCGTCTGGCCGGCTGGCTGGCTGTCCATGTAAACCTTGTGCGCAAGGTACAGGTCGCAATTTTCAAGATAATTGGATGAAATTTGGCACGCACGTTTTATTTGACCCAAGGACGAAGCCTATTGAAAATGGTTAAAATCGGTCCATTATTTCACCTAGCCCCCATAGAACAGAACCCCCCGAAAAGGTCTTCTGAGCTCATAATTATGTTAAATATACAGATATATCGATAAAATACGGCACAACTAAGTTTTATAGAAGTCTTGATGACCCTGCCAAATTTCATAAAGATCGGGCCCCATTTGACCCTAGCTCCCATACAAAGTCCCCTTCAGAAAATTACTTGAATGTCCCAAATTAACTTATAAACACAAATATCGCGATGAAATTCAGCACAATAAAATATTATGTAAATATAAATATATTCACAAAATTTTATCGGGCTTGGTCCATATTTGCCCCTAGCCCCCATATAAAGCCTCTTTCAGAAAATTAGTTTTTCATCCATAAATTGCTTAAATGTATCGGAACAAGGGAATATTGAAGATAAATGCTTTATTATGAAAAATAAATCACATTTAATATTCATAACTGGTGTAGGGTATCATATGGTCGGCCACGCCCGACTATACTTTCTTACTTGTTCTGTTCTGTTCTAGTTTTGTTCTAGTTCTGTTCTCGTCTGTTTCTAGTTCTGTTCTATTCTGTTCTAGTTCTGTTCTAGTTCTGTTCTAGTTCTGTTCTAGTTCTGTTTCTAGTTCTGTTCTAGTTCTGTTCTAGTTCTGTTCTAGTTCTGTTCTAGTTCTGTTCTAGTTCTGTTCTAGTTCTGTTCTAGTTCTGTTCTAGTTCTGTTCTAGTTCTGGTCTAGTTCTGTTCGAGTTCTGTTCTAGTTCTGTTCTAGTTCTGTTTCTAGTTCTGTTCTAGTTTCTTTTCTAGTTCTGTTCTAGTTCTGTTCTAGTTCTGTTCTAGTTCTGTTTCTGTTCTAGTTCTGTTTCTGTTCTAGTTCTGTTCTAGTTCTGTTCTAGTTCTGTTCTAGGTTCTGGTCTAGTTCTGTTCTAGTTCCGTTCAGTTCTGTCTAGTTCTTTCTAGTTCTGTTCTAGTTCTGCTAGTTCTTTCTAGTTCTGTTCTAGTTCTGTTTCTGTTCTAGTTCTGTTTCTGTTCTAGTTCTGTTTCTGTTCTAGTTCTGTTTCTGTTCTAGTTCTGTTTCTGTTCTAGTTCTAGTTCTGTTCTAGTTCTGTTCTAGTTCTGTTCTAGTTCTGTTCTAGTTCTGTTCTAGTTCTGTTCTAGTTCTGTTCTAGTTCTGTTCTAGTTCTGTTCTAGTTCTGTTCTAGTTCTGTTCTAGTTCTGTTCTAGTTCTGTTCTAGTTCTGTTCTAGTTCTGTTCTAGTTTTGTTCTAGTTCTGTTCTAGTTCCGTTCTAGTTCTGTTCTAGTTCTGTTCTAGTTCTGTTCTAGTTCTGTTCTAGTTCTGTTCTAGTTCTGTTCTAGTTCTGTTCTAGTTCTGTTCTAGTTCTGTTCTAGTTCTGTTCTAGTTCTGTTCTAGTTCTGTTCTAGTTCTGTTCTAGTTCTGTTCTAGTTCTGTTCTAGTTTGTTCTAGTTTTGTTCTAGTTCTGTTCTAGTTTCTGTTCTAGTTCTGTTCTAGTTCTGTTCTAGTTCTGTTCTAGTTCTGTTCTAGTTCTGTTCTAGTTCTTTCTAGTTCTGTTCTAGTTCTGTTCTAGTTCTGTTCTAGTTATGTTCTAGTTCTGTTCTAGTTCTGTTCTAGTTCTGTTCTAGTTCTGTTCTAGTTTTGTTCTAGTTCTGTTCTAGTTCTGTTCAAGTTCTAGTTCTGTGCTAGATATGTTATAGTTCCGTCAAGAATATTTGGATTGTTTCATTATAAACTATTCTAATTAGCCAGCCATTACTGTCAATCTCCTTTGCTTTCACTCTCGCTTAATCTGTCTACGTCTCCCTCTTTCTCTCTACATATCTTTTAATCTTATTAGAATACAAATCTTAAGAGAGCAAAAAGTGTGTGATAAAATTCAAAACTTTGTATATATCAAGAAAAAAAATAAAGTGCATTTTTATTTTTAAACAAAAAAATAATAATAATAAAACAAAGAAATATGTATTTCTTTACACTAAATGTGGTTGCTAGATGTATACAAAGTGTTTTTGTTGTTTTTGGTGTTGCTGTTTATAAAACGTCATTTTTCTTCTTTTATAATGTAGTAGTTGTTGCTATTTTATGTGTCTTATTGAAATTGTTTATATTAAAGTCATCAACACTACTCCCCTACTTTGTTTTTATATCCTCCCTCTCTCAGGCTATCATTCACATATACTCGTGCTTATTTTCTTTTTTTTCTTTTTATATGCAAGAGTTTGTGTGTATATTGTTGCTATCATGTGTAGAAGAAAGAATGATATTAAAGAGGGAAAGAAAGCATGATTCTTTTTTTATGATTTTGTTGCTGTAATTTGGTGCAGAACTTGTGACTCTTGTGATTGATCTTTTGCCTTGTTTATAAATAAAATCAAATTTTTTGTAGTCTTGTTGTTGTTGCTGTGTTACATTTACCTCTACATGTAAACATTACAGTTTCCTCCTTGTGCTTATAAAATTTTTATTTTTTCTTTTTTTCTCTGTTTCTATTTCAGTGTTTGAGTGTGTGAAAGTGAAACTTATTTTGGGTGTGTTTTTAGAAAAATAGTAATAAAAACAAACGAAAGAAGAGAAAAATCTAATAAAAATCTAATAGGAAAGATAAAAATTCTCATACAACGAGTAATTAAGGAAAATAAACACGAGATTTGTTTTGTTTTTGCAATTTTTGTTTTTGTATCACAGCAAAGTAAAGACAAATTTTTAATAATTTTATTGCAATATTTGTTTTTTTGCTTTTGTTTTTGTGCAAAAACACAATGTCTACGAAGGCTTCCTCTGCAATAAATGCAAGTGCTAATAATTCACCAACAAATTCCACCATGAATACAACAACATCATCAACAACAGCTGCCACACCAACTGTAGTGAAAATCAAAAAGGAACTGCCCAGTGATGAAATAAAGGTATGTCTGTTTTTTTTCTGTTTGTTTCTATTTTAATTTAAAAATGGGAACTTGTTACTAATTAGTTACCCGCTAAAAAATGTGCAATTTTGTCATGTTATAAATTTATCACTATAGTATTTTAATTTTCGGGAAAACGTCCAATATTTTTTGAGGAATTCACGTGCTTCCTTAAATCGTTAGTTTTTTTTTATTATTTGAAAGTATTTATGTCATATGAATAATTAAAATTTCATCAGTTTTGTTGGTAAATTTAATTTCAAGAGGACTTTTGTATCAACTGATCCACTTTCTAATTCTAGTTCTGATCTAGTTCAGTTCTAGTTCGGTTTCTAGTTCAGTTCATAGTTCAGTTCTAGTTCAGTTCTAGTTAGTTCTAGTTTAGTTCTAGTTCAGTTCTAGTCAGTTCTAGTTCAGTTCTAGTTCAGTTCTAGTTCAGTTCTAGTTCAGTTCTAGTTCAGTTCTAGTTCAGTTATAGTTCAGTTCGTTCGTTCTAATGCCAGTTCTAGTTCAGTTCTAGTTCAGTTCTAGTTCAGTTCTAATGCAGTTCTAGTTCAGTGCTAGTTCAGTTCTAGTTCAGTTCTAGTTCAGTTCTGTCAGTTCTAGTTCAGTCTAGTTCAGTTCTAGTTCAGTTCTAGTTCAGTTCTAGTTCAGTTCTAGTTCAGTTCTAGTTCAGTTCTAGTTCAGTTCTAGTTCAGTTCTAGTTCAGTTCTAGTTCAGTTCTAGTTCAGTTCTAGTTCAGTTCTAGTTCAGTTCTAGTTCAGTTCTAGTTCAGTTCTAGTTCAGTTCTAGTTCAGTTCTAGTTCAGTTCTAGTTCAGTTCTAGTTCAGTTCTAGTTCAGTTCTAGTTCAGTTCTAGTTCAGTTCTAGTTCAGTTCTAGTTCAGTTCTAGTTCAGTTCTAGTTCAGTTCTAGTTCAGTTCTAGTTCAGTTCTAGTTCAGTTCTAGTTCAGTTCTAGTTCAGTTCTAGTTCAGTTCTAGTTCAGTTCTAGTTCAGTTCTAGTTCAGTTCTAGTTCAGTTCTAGTTCAGTTCTAGTTCAGTTCTAGTTCAGTTCTAGTTCAGTTCTAGTTCAGTTCTAGTTCAGTTCTAGTTCAGTTCTAGTTCAGTTCTAGTTCAGTTCTAGTTCAGTTCTAGTTCAGTTCTAGTTCAGTTCTAGTTCAGTTCTAGTTCAGTTCTAGTTCAGTTCTAGTTCAGTTCTAGTTCAGTTCTAGTTCAGTTCTAGTTCAGTTCTAGTTCAGTTCTAGTTCAGTTCTAGTTCAGTTCTAGTTCAGTTCTAGTTCAGTTCTAGTTCAGTTCTAGTTCAGTTCTAGTTCAGTTCTAGTTCAGTTCTAGTTCAGTTCTAGTTCAGTTCTAGTTCAGTTCTAGTTCAGTTCTAGTTCAGTTCTAGTTCAGTTCTAGTTCAGTTCTAGTTCAGTTCTAGTTCAGTTCTAGTTCAGTTCTAGTTCAGTTCTAGTTCAGTTCTAGTTCAGTTCTAGTTCAGTTCTAGTTCAGTTCTAGTTCAGTTCTAGTTCAGTTCTAGTTCAGTTCTAGTTCAGTTCTAGTTCAGTTCTAGTTCAGTTCTAGTTCAGTTCTAGTTCAGTTCTAGTTCAGTTCTAGTTCAGTTCTAGTTCAGTTCTAGTTCAGTTCTAGTTCAGTTTAGTTTCAGTTAAGTTAAGTTCTAGTAAGTTCTAGTTCCAGTTCTAGTCAGTTCTTAGTTCAGTTCTGATCAGTTCTAGTTCAGTTCTAGTTCAGTTCTCGTTCAGTTTAGTTCAGTTCTAGTAAGTTTTCTAGTTCAGTATAGAGTTAAGTTTAGTTTCATTCTTGATTCAGTTCTAGTCTGTGTCTTCTAGTTCTGATTCTAGTTCAGTTCTAGTTTCAGTTCTTGAAATTTTCTTGAATTTAAAACATTAACTGAATATGAAAGAGTTCAAAAAAAATCTAATTCCTATTATATTCGTACAAGACAAAAGCAATCTCCTCTTCAAATACTTATTACCGTCATCATCATCAATTATTAAATCACACATTTATTTAAATCATGTTAACTTAAACTTTAAAACAAAACTACACAGCCAAAGACAAACATTGAGCAAACCTAGAACCTTGTATAATTTTACATTTTGGTGTCTAATTCAAAAAACGAATGACTATAAAGACACAAAATAAAACCCAGCTACCCCCAACTAGTACACTGGCTGCTTATGATAGCTGGATGCAATATAAAACTTAAATTAAACTAAAACTCAAGTAAAATAGAATCAGTTTACATGATGCTCTTACTTATGCCACCTTCTTCTTATGACACAATCCAGCACAATTCCAAAAATAAGAAACACTTCTCCTTTCCTTTTACGGCAAGCATGAGATAAAAGAAAAATGATGCTTTTCTAGTGCACACAGATGGAGAGAACGAAATAGGTACGTATGCCGAAGGAGCCAGTAACTAAGAAACAAAATATCCATCGTCACTTTGTCTAAACTGACTGATTTGTATTCTCTTGTCTTTATTACTTAAGTTTAAATAAGATAGAAAAAAAGATGATTATTGTGTAGATTATTATTATTACTAACATTACCTTCATATTAACTCTTACTTAGATGCAGTTAAGAGTTGGGGTGGTGGATGATGACTGTAGGAAATGTAGAAAATGAAACTTGTTGATGAGAAGATGACTAAGTAGTGTAAAAGTATATTATTTAAAGTAATTTTATGCTATTTCGTTTTAGAGAAAATAAGTAAAGAAGCAGTACAAATGGATATAATAAGTACATTATAAAGGACATAATAATAATGAATAATGTTAGCGTGATGATGGTAATATTAAGACAAAGATGAATAGATAGATATATAGATAGATCGATAGATAGATAGATGATAGATAGCATGCATCGATAGATAGATAGCTAGATAGATAGATAGCATAGATCGATAGCCTAGATATATATCGATATCTCGCCTAGCTCTCGCTCCTCGCTAGCTCGATCTCGCTCGCTCGCTCGCTCGCTCGCTCGCTCGCTCGCTCGCTCGATCGCTCGCTCGCTCGCTCGCTCGATGCTCGCTCGCTCGCTCGCTCGCTCGATCGCTCGCTCGCTCCTCGCTCGCTCGCTCGCTCGCTCGCTCGCTCGCTCGCTCGCTCGCTCGCTCGCTCGCTCGCTCGCTCTGCTCGCTCGCTCGCTCTCGCTAGCTCGCTCGTCTCTCGCTCGCTCGCTAGCTCGCTCGCTCGCTAGATCGATCGCTCGCTCGCTCGCTCGCTCGCTCGGCTCGCTGCTCGCCTCGATCGCTCGCTTCGCTCCTCGCTCCTGCTCGCTCGCTCGCTCGCTCGCTCGCTCGCTCGCTCTCGCTCGCTCGCTCGCTCGCTCGCTCGCTCGCTCGCTCGCTCGCTCGCTCGCTTCGCTCGCTCGCTCGCTCGCTGCTCGCTCGCTCAGCTCCGCTCGCTCCCTCGCTCCGATCGCTCGCTCGCTCGCTAGCTCGCTCGCTCGCTCGCTCGCTGCTCGCTCGCTCGCTCGCTCGCTCGCTCGCTCGCTCGCTCGCTCGCTCGCTCCTCGCTCGCTCGCTCGCTCGCTCGCTCGCTCGCTCGCTCGCTCGCTCGCTCGCTCGCTCTCGCTCGCTCTCTCGCTCGCTCGCTCTCTCGCTCGCTCTCTCGCTCGCTCGCTCGCTCGCTCGCTCGCTCGCTCGCTCGCTCGCTCGCTCGCTCGCTCGCTCGCTCGCTCGCTCGCTCGCTCGCTCGCTCGCTCGCTCGCTCGCTCGCTCGCTCTCCTCGCTCGCTCCTCGCTCGCTCGCTCGCTCGCTCGCTCGCTCGCTCGCTCGCTCGCTCGCTCGCTCGCTCGCTCGCTCGCTCGCTCGCTCGCTCGCTCGCTCGCTCGCTGCTCGCTCGCTCGCTCTCGCTCGCTCGCTCGCTCGCTCGCTCGCTCGCTCGCTCGCTCGCTCGCTCGCTCGCTCGCTCGCTCGCTCGCTCGCTCGCTCGCTCGCTCGCTCTCGCTCGCTCTCTCGCTCCTCGCTCGCTCGCTCGCTCGCTCGCTCGCTCGCTCGCTCGCTCGCCTCGCTCGCTCGCTCGCTCGCTCGCTGGCTCGCTCGCTCGGCTCGCTCGCATCGTTCGCTCGCTCGCTCGCTCGCTCGCTCTCTCGCTCGCTCGTTCGCTCGCTCGCTAGCTCGCTCGCTGCTCGCCTCGCTCGCTGCGCCTCGCTCGCTCGCTCGCTCGCTCGCCTCCTCGCTCGCTCGCTCGCTAGCTCGCCTCGCTCCGCGTCGCTCGCTTCGCTCGATTAGCCTAGATAGCAGAGATAGCTAGATAGATAGATAGATTTATAGATGGACACAGAGTGTACATGATCGTTTTCAAGAATCTATGACGGAGCAGTTTGGCCGGTATGTTCAACTCTCCGTCTAAGCCTTTCCCTCTGAATTCACTTCCAAATTAATTCCACGAAACCTAACTATATTTTCTAGAGTTCATTTCCATCACTGTTAACAGCAAAATAGCTCAAATTTCCTTATCGCAAAATACTTCTGTGTGGTGTGTCAGCGTTAAATTTTTACTTGATTAACTAACAGGTCATTTTGCACATTGACGCGCGTGCATACCTTTCTCAAAATATATATGTACATAGGTATATAAATTGTCAAACTAATGTCATATGATATTTAGTCCTTCTCATCTTCTTATCATTTACCAAAGGCATATTTGATTACAAAACAATGTTCGCGTTTATTTTTTGCTTTCATTTAATGTAATGTTTTACAGTGTCGAACAAAAATGGTCAATATCGACTTAATATAGTCTATGGTCTAGTCTAGTGTATAGTCTCGTCTATAGTCTAATCTATAGTCGAGTATACATATATTCTAGTCTATAGTCTAGTCTATAGTGTAGTCTATAGCCTTGTCTTTAGTCTATAATCTAGTCTAGTATATTGTCTAGTCAAGGTTCTAGTCTACAGCCTAGTTAATTGTCTAATCTACAGTATGTAACATTGACACAGAATATTATGTGAAGTACCCTTTTTAGTGTTTATAAAAAACCGACTTTTGGAAAAACCGGTTTTTCGGTTAACCGAAAATTGACCATTTCTAGAAAACCGGTTTGTCGGTTAACCGAGTATAAAAAAACCGGTTAAACCGGTTAACCGAAATGTTTGGAAATCTTTAAAATATTATAATATTTAGTTGAAAAAGTCATTATTATGAATTACTTAATAAGATATTTGCACTTTTTAGTATAGATATGCACATTAATATATCATAAGAAAACAAACTTATATAGATCTGAAGATATTATTGATTCGTTAGGTATATGGAAGTTGCCATAGGAGGGATAAATTGACCTTTGAATATATAATCCATCTATATCAATAGCAAAAATTATGTCCAGAACTATCAAGGCTCGCGACGATTTATCGGGAACGGAAGTAGACGACGACTGTCTCGACATAGACAGTGACCTCCCTTCGCTCGCTACGCCTGTGGTTGTTCAAATTACTGTGAATGACTCTTAGGAATATTGACAGGTGTCATTCTGACTTCCTGTCAATCAACCTAAGCGCCATTACAGTTTGTGAAAAACCCCAGCAGCATAAGTTCTCGGACGGCAACAACAATCCTTATGTTTCGATAAATAAAGTCCGTTTTGAGAACGTTTGTGAAACTTCTCGATTTTTATTATACTCACGCAGTAAACAAGTAAGTGCATCCTGAATTTTACCATCAATGTTATTTATCCGTCTTAATAAATAACAAATTTCTTCATATAATGGTTGGAATTTGTTTAAATAGTTAATTTTTTATTGGTTTAAATGCCAACTTTTTACTAATTTCCTGATTATCTGAAATTGTAAATCTCCATTTTATATACATAACATTTGTTTAACAATCTTAGGTCTGTTTTCATATGCACAAACGGAAATAATGTTTAGAATTATCTATCCAAAATGTTTAAAAACCACAATAAAAAATCAGAGAAAACATACAATTTTGTACCAAAAATTTGTTTTTTTTTGGAACCGGTTAACCGAGACTTAAAACCCGGATAACCCGGTTAACCGAAAACCAATGTTTTAAAAAAACCGGTTTGCGAAAAACCGAAATATGCAATAAAAACCGGTTTTTCGGTTATCCGGTTAACCGGTTTATAAACCCTAACCCTTTTTCAAATGTTTTTCTCACGCACTGTATTATTTCTTCTGTTAATGTTTTTGTATTGTTTTCATACTGTTCTATTTTATTATTCTTAATTTTACATTTTCAGTTTTTTTATATGTATTAACTTTGAAATAAAGTCTAGACTTACAATCGCATATCAAATAACCATCATTTGAGTAATCGTAGTACCCTGGTATACAAACAAATATACAAACACACACACACACACATACATGTATGCAGCAGGCACAAGTATTGAATGACTACTGTATTTTGGATACACGTTTCGGTTGCCAAAGGCGTCATTAGATTTATTGTGAAATAGAAAACTTTAATCTAAAAGAAACACTCAAACACAGGCATACACATACATATTTAATGAAAAAGTTTAAAATTTCATTAATAACATTTGAAATTTTTAAAAATAATAAATACACAGAAAATGTTTTTCGATATTTTTAGAATGGGGTCAGTGTTTGAGCTGCAGTGGTCTTAGAATTTAATTTAAAAATAAAATCTTTTAAAAATTAAAGCAAATTGATAAAAAAAATTATTTTCATTGCTAAGAATCCCCACAAATTATTGTTATTTTATATAAGAAATTTAAAAAAAACTTAACTATGCTGCATATGTTGGAATTCACCCTGAATCTAATACGAGTGCAAAATTTGTTTGTAACTAAATCTTTTTCTAATAGTTACCTAACAGTCAGCAACCCCCTCTGTTAGAGATACTATCATGTTTAGTTGCTGCACTTCTAACTTTTCTCTTAGTTCAGAATTTATAGATTTATTTTTTGTTTTAGTTTAACTCTGTAAATTTGTAAAGCAGAATACACCCACAGTATTTTTAGCACTTTTAAACTTATTTTAGAGAACTAACTTCTCTTAGGAAAAGTAGGGGTATTCACTATTTGTTGAAGAAATTAATGATATGAACATAATCATAATTTAAAGGAATTTTTAGCAAAAGGACAGTTAAACATTAAAACTATTTTAAGAAATTTCTCCCTCTCTAGTTCAGTTCTAGTTTAGTTCTAGTTCAGTTCTAGTTCAGTTCTAGTTCAGTTCTAGTTCAGTTGTAGTTCAGTTCTAGTTCAGTTCTAGTTCAGTTCTAGTTCAGTTCTAGTTCAGTTCTAGTTCAGTTCTAGTTCAGTTCTAGTTCAGTTCTAGTTCAGTTCTAGTTCTAGTTCAGTTCTAGTTCAGTTCTAGTTCAGTTCTAGTTCAGTTCTAGTTCAGTTCTAGTTCAGTTCTAGTTCAGTTCTAGTTCAGTTCTAGTTCAGTTCTAGTTCAGTTCTAGTTCAGTTCTAGTTCAGTTCTAGTTCAGTTCTAGTTCAGTTCTAGTTCAGTTCTAGTTCAGTTCTAGTTCAGTTCTAGTTCAGTTCTAGTTCAGTTCTAGTTCAGTTCTAGTTCAGTTCTAGTTCAGTTCTAGTTCAGTTCTAGTTCAGTTCTAGTTCAGTTCTAGTTCAGTTCTAGTTCAGTTCTAGTTCAGTTCTAGTTCAGTTCTAGTTCAGTTAGTTCTAGTTCAGTTCTAGTTCAGTTCTAGTTCAGTTCTAGTTCAGTTCTAGTTCAGTTCTAGTTCAGTTCTAGTTCAGTTCTAGTTCAGTTCTAGTTCAGTTCTAGTTCAGTTCTAGTTCAGTTCTAGTTCAGTTCTAGTTCAGTTCTAGTTCAGTTCTAGTTCAGTTCTAGTTCAGTTCTAGTCAGTTCAGTTCTAGTTCAGTTCTAGTTCAGTTCTAGTTCAGTTCTAGTTCAGTTCTAGTTCAGTTCTAGTTTCAGTTCTAGTTCAGTTCTAGTTCTAGTTCAGTTCTAGTTCAGTCTAGTTCAGTTCTAGTTCAGTTCTAGTTCAGTTCTAGTTCAGTTCTAGTTCAGTCTAGGTTCAGTTCTAGTTCAGTTCTAGTTCAGTTCTAGTTCAGTTCTAGTTCATTCTAGTTCAGTTCTAGTTCAGTTCTATTTCAGTTCTAGTTCAGTTCTAGGTTCAGTTCTAGTTCAGTTCTAGTTCAGTTCTAGTTCAGTTCTAGTTCAGTTCTAGTCAGTTCTTAGTTCAGTTCTAGTTCAGTTCTAGTTCAGTTCTAGTTCAGTTCTAGTTTCAGTTCTAGTTCAGTTCTAGTTCAGTTCTAGTTCAGTTCTAGTTCAGTTCTAGTTCAGTTCTAGTTCAGTTCTAGTTCAGTTCTAGTTCAGTTCTAGTTCAGTTCTAGTTCAGTTCTAGTTCAGTTCTAGTTCAGTTCTAGTTCAGTTCTAGTTCAGTTCTAGTTCAGTTCTAGTTCAGTTCTAGTTCAGTTTTAGTTCAGTTCTAGCTCTAGTTCAGTTCTAGTTCAGTTCTAGTTCAGTTCTAGTTCAGTTCTAGTTCAGTTCTAGTTCAGTTCTAGTTCAGTTCTAGTTCAGTTCTAGTTCAGTTCTAGTTCAGTTCTAGTTCAGTTCTAGTTCAGTTCTAGTTCTAGTTCAGTTCTAGTTCTAGTTCAGTTCTAGTTCAGTTCTAGTTCAGTTCTAGTTCAGTTCTAGTTCAGTTCTAGTTCAGTTCTAGCTCTAGTTCAGTTCTAGTTCAGTTCTAGTTCAGTTCTAGTTCAGTTCTAGTTCAGTTCTAGTTCAGTTCTAGTTCAGTTCTAGTTCAGTTCTAGTTCAGTTCTAGTTCAGTTCTAGTTCAGTTCTAGTTCAGTTCTAGTTCAGTTTTAGTTCAGTTCTAGTTCAGTTCTAGTTCAGTTCTAGTTCAGTTCTAGTTCAGTTCTAGTTCAGTTCTAGTTCAGTTCTAGTTCAGTTCTAGTTCAGTTCTAGTTCTAGTTCTAGTTCTAGTTCAGTTCTAGTTCTAGTTCAGTTCTAGTTCAGTTCTAGTTCAGTTCTAGTTCAGTTCTAGTTCAGTTCTAGTTCAGTTCTAGTTCAGTTCTAGTTCAGTTCTAGTTCAGTTCTAGTTCAGTTCTAGTTCAGTTCTAGTTCAGTTCTAGTTCAGTTCTAGTTCAGTTCTAGTTCAGTTCTAGTTCAGTTCTAGTTCAGTTCTAGTTCAGTTCTAGTTCAGTTCTAGTTCAGTTCTAGTTCAGTTCTAGTTCAGTTCTAGTTCAGTTCTAGTTCAGTTCTAGTTCAGTTCTAGTTCAGTTCTAGTTGAGTTAGTTAGTTCAGTTCTAGTTCAGTTCTAGTTCAGTTCTAGTTCAGTTCTAGTTCAGTTCTAGTTCAGTTCTAGTTCAGTTCTAGTTCAGTTCTAGTTCAGTTCTAGTTCAGTTTCTAGTTCAGTTCTAGTTCAGTTCTAGTTCAGTTCTAGTTCAGTTCTAGTTCAGTTCTAGTTCAGTTCTAGTTCAGTTCTAGTTCAGTTCTAGTTCAGTTCTAGTTCAGTTCTAGTTCAGTTCTAGTTCAGTTCTAGTTCAGTTCTAGTTCAGTTCTAGTTCAGTTCTAGTTCAGTTCTAGTTCAGTTCTAGTTCAGTCTAGTTCAGTTCTAGTTCAGTTCTAGTCATTTCAGTTCTAGTTCAGTTGTAGTTCAGTTCTAGTTCAGTTCTAGTTCAGTTCTAGTTCAGTTCTAGTTCAGTTCTAGTTCAGTTCTAGTTCAGTTCTAGTTCAGTTCTAATTCAGTTCTGTTTCAGTTCTATGTCATTTCTAATATTTTTAAGCAGATCTTGGGAAAATATTCTATTGTGTCAAAAATCCAATCCTTTACAAATTATTTTCTTTGTCGTAATCTGCACATTTTAAGCAAAACTTGTAATTAATGATTTTTCTTTTCACACATACAACCTTTTCACCTCTTGACATGAATACCCCTGGTATATAGTAAATTATATATGAACATGCTGCTCTTGTATTCGTAAAACTTTACTCCGAACATTCAATATTGTACTTAGAAAACAACATACATAAATGTTGTTGTTTTGAGCTAGAAAATGTGTCTGTATGTATGTAGCTTTGTGTGTATGTATGCTGACATAGAATGTAATCGAATATCGATAGCTTAGGATTGAATATCGTCCTTCTTTTCATTTCTTATATGACGTTAGTTTTTAATGTTGTGTGTATGTATGTGTGAATATGAATTTTTCTCTCTATCATTGTAAATGTGTGTGTGTGTAAGTATGTCTGTATGTTTGAGTGTTTAAAAGTTATTTGTGCAATTTAATATTTTAGTGAATACACTGCTATAGTTTATACTTTTTATATGTAATATTCTCCCTATATCTGTCTGTTTGTAAATAATGAAGTAAACTTAACATTGTGTATGTAAAACATGTATGTGTCTGTTTTTGTAATATTGTAACATTGATATTAAATATCAGTTTTTCTGTGTGTGTGTGTGCCTGTGTATTAGAAGTCTTCTCTTCTTTAGTTTTTAAAATAGTATAAAATACATGAATCTCCTCCATCTAAATGTTAATGTTTAAAAGTCATTTTCTCAACGTTATAAAATTTCTCAAAAGAAGGTTAGTTACATCATTGTACTACATACATACAAACACACACAGACACACGCATAAACAGTATTATGCAAAAAATAACCAAAAATCCTAATAAGAACTTTTAATAGTTTTGCTTTAAAATCTTTAAATAGATTTGCCATTAGAAGTTGCTTAGATTTCGAACAATACTGTATATAGAAAAACGAGTATATATTTGCTTGTATGTGTGTCTATTGGTCTGAGTGTATGTGTGTAGATGTCTGTTGGTCTTTTTTTATGGTCAATGTCATTAAGGGTTACATTTTCTTTAAACAATAATCAAGATCCAAATTCATTTTTATAATGATATCAAATTCTAATTAGTTTTACAATGGATACTTTATTTTTGGCATAAAACTGATGCATTTATACTCGTTAGTTTTTAAAAATGGAGTAATATATGGAAATATATATGGATAATTTTTCAGACTTTTTTGAGACTATAGTGAGACTATTGTCCAGACTATAGTGAGGCTATTGTCCAAACAATAGTCCAGACTATAGACAGACTATAGTGAGACTATAGTCAGGGCTATAGTGAGACTATAGTCAGGGCTATAGAGAGACTATAGTCTAGACTATAGCGAGACTATAGTAAGACGATTGTCCAGACTATAGAGAAGCTATAGTCCAGACTAGAGAGGGACTATAGTCCATACTATAGAGAGACTATAGTCCAGACTATAGACAGAATATAGTGAGACTATAGTCAGGCCTATAGAGAGACTATAGTCCAAACTATAGAGAGACTATAGTAACTATATAGAGACTATACTCCAGACTATATAGGGACTATACTCCAGACTATATAGAGGCTGTAGTCCAGACTATAGTGCAGACTATCGTCCAGACTATAGAGAGACTATAGTCCAGACTATAGAGAGACAATAGTCTAGACTATAGAGTGAGTATAGCCCAGACTATAGGGAGACTATAGTCCAGACTGTAGAGAGTCTATAGTCCAGACTATAGAGAAACTATAGTTCATAGTTATGAGTCTATAGTCAGGGCTATAGAGAGACTATAGTCCAGACCATATAGAGTCTATACTCCAGACTACAGAGAGACTATAGTCTAGACTATAGAGTGACTATAGTCCAGACTATAGAGGGAATATAGTACAGACTATATACAGATTATACTAAGACTATAGTCAGGGCTATAGAGGGACTATAGTCAGGGCTATAGAGATACTAGTTCAGACTATAAAGAGACTATACTCCAGACTATATAAATACTATAATCCAGACTATATAGAGGCTATAGTTCAGACTATAGAGAGGCTATATCCAGGACTATAGAGAGACAATAGTCCATAGTTATGAGTCTATAGTCATGGCTATACAGAGACTATAGTCCAGACTATATAGAGACTTTACTCCAGACTATATAGAAGCTGTAGTCCAGAGACTATAGTACAGACTATAGAGAGACTACAGTCTAGACTATAGAGAGACAATAGTCCAGACTATAGAGAGACAATAGTCCAGACTATAGATAGACTATAGTCTATTGTATCCAGACTATATAGAGGCTGTAGTCCAGAGACTATAGTCCAGTCTATAGGGAGAATATAGAGAGACAATAGTCCAGACTATAGAGAGACTATAGTCTATTGTGAATCTATATAGACAGACTATAGTCCAAACTTTAGAGAGACTATAGTCCAGACTATAGATAGACTATAGTCCGTACTATAGGGAGACTACAGTCCGGACTATAGAGAGACTATAGTCCAGTCTATAGAGAGACTGTATTCCAGACTATATAGGAACTATAATCCAGACTACAGAGAGGCTACAGTCCAGACTATAGATAGACTATAGTCTATTGTGAATCTATTTAGACAGACTATAGTCCAAACTTTAGAGAGACTATAGTCCAGACTATAGATAGACTATAGTCCAGACTATAGAGAGACTATAGTCCAAACTATAGAGAGACTATAGTCCAGACTATAGAGAGACTATAGTCCAGACTATAGAGAGACTGTATTCCAGACTATAGAGGGACTATAATCCAGACTATAGAGAGACTATATTTCAGGCTATAGGGAGTCTAAAGTCCACATTACAGTGAGTCTGTTGTCCAGATTGTTGTGAATTTTTAGTGCATGATGAAACTACAGTCCACACAATACTAAGAGTCTTAGTCTAAGAATATAGTGGGATTATTGTGAGACTATAGTCCAGACTATATAGCGTTATTTCTTTAATTTGATATTATACTTATTTGGAGTTAAAATAAAAAATATCTTTCATTATACATTCGAGATCTTAAGCGATTCCTTTTATATATTTCTTTTTTCAAATTTTATTAGTTATTTTGTTATTTATTCTCGTAATAGTAGTTGACTGTAGTCGTTTTTAGTTTATTAATACTTGTCGTATTTTGTTGTTGTTATTATTTCTTTTTATTATTATTATTTAGTAGTATTCAATTACAATTGCTGGATCCAATTACATTTGATAAAGAAGTAGAAGAAAAAAATGTGTATAATAAATGAAATAAATATAAAACCCTGGTTGACTGTTTGGCATATAATTAATTTTAAGCCATTTGTCGCAATCACACCGCACAGTGTTTATTTGTAGATATTTGTTCATTTGTTCGATACGTAACAGTAAATTCCCGCCAATTGTGTTACTCGCCTATAGGGTGTGGTTAAAGTATTTGAGAACGATTTGGTAAATCGTTGAGATTTCTTTAAAATATCCTTTACCGTTATAAGTTTTATTTTAAATTATAACTGTAATTATTTTTATATGAAACTTAGCTGTTTATCTTTTTTCGAACAACCCACTCAATTAAAAATTTTCAGTTTTTATGCATAAATGCATTTATTTACGAAATCATATTCTATTCTATTACATATTTTTTTGTATTTAAATTTAATACATATTTGTTATAGTTTTTTTTTATTATTATTTAAATATGATATTAAATTATTAAGCATTATTTTACACCTCAACAATAATAACAACAACTACAATTTATGCATGTGTGTGTGTAAATTTGAATACGTATAGTAAATATAACAAATTTTTCAAATTAAAACTCATATTACAACAAAAAAATGTTGAACAAAAAAAAAAACTAAAATATTTGATAAAGTTCCCTAGAAAATAATTGTGTGCAAATAACAAAAATAATCTTCTGGGTATTAAGTATTCAAATATGTACTTCTCTATTTTCATTAGAATCATAATTATGTATAGGGATTTTATTTTATTTTTTGCTATGAACAAAATTCTCTTGGTTTTTATTGTAATATTAAATATCAAAATAGTTTTTCAAGTAATTAAAATTTATAGAAAGAGTATTACGAGTTGAACACTTCAGTTCTATTCAGTTCTAGTTTAGTTCTAGTTTAGTTCTAGTTTAGTTCTAGTTTAGTTCTAGTTCAGTTCTAGTTCAGTTCTAGTTTAGTTCTAGTTTAGTTCTAGTTCAGTTCTAGTTCAGTTCTAGTTCAGTTCTAGTTAAGTTTTAGTTCAGTTCAGTTCTAGTTCAGTTCTAGTTCAGTTCTAGTTCAGTTCTAGTTCAGTTCTAGTTCAGTTCTAGTTCAGTTCTAGTTCAGTTCTAGTTCAGTTCCAGTTCAGTTCTAGTTCAGTTCTAGTTGAGTTCTAGTTCAGTTCTAGTTCAGTTCTAGTTCAGTTCTAGTTCAGTGTAGTTCAGTTCTAGTTCAGTTCTAGTTCAGTTCTAGTTCAGTTCTAGTTCAGTTCTAGTTCAGTTCTAGTTCAGTTCTAGTTCAGTTCTAGTTCAGTTCTAGTTCAGTTCTAGTTCAGTTTTAGTTCAGTTCTAGTTCAATTCTAGTTCTAGTTCAGTTCTAGTTCAGTTCTAGTTCAGTTCTAGTTCAGTTCTAGTTCAGTTCTAGTTCAGTTCTAGTTCAGTTCTAGTTCAGTTCTAGTTCAGTTCTAGTTCATTTCTAGTTCAGTTCTAGTTCAGTTCTAGTTCAGTTCTAGTTCAGTTCTAGTTCAGTTCTAGTTCAGTTCTAGTTCAGTTCTAGTTCAGTTCTAGTTCAGTTCTAGTTCAAATCTAGTTCAGTTCTAGTTCAGTTCTAGTTCAGTTCTAGTTCAGTTCTAGTTCAGTTCTAGTTCAGTTCTAGTTCAGTTCTAGTTCAGTTCTAGTTCAGTTCTAGTTCAGTTCTGGTTCAGTTCTAGTTCAGTTCTAGTTCAGTTCTAGTTCAGTTCTAGTTCAGTTCTAGTTCAGTTCTAGTTCTGTTTCTAGTTTTTTCTAGTTCAGTTCTAGTTCAGTTCTAGTTCAGTTCTAGTTCAGTTCTAGTGCAGTTCTAGTTCAGTTCTAGTTCAGTTCTAGTTCAGTTCTAGTTCAGTTCTAGTTCAGTTCTAGTTCAGTTCTAGTTCAGTTCTAGTTCAGTTCTAGTTCAGTTCTAGTTCAGTTCTAGTTCAGTTCTAGTTCAGTTCTAGTTCAGTTCTAGTTCAGTTCTAGTTCAGTTTTAGTTCAGTTCTAGTTCAGTTCTAGTTCAGTTCTAGTTCAGTTCTAGTCCAGTTCTAGTTCTAGTTCAGTTCTAGTTCAGTTCTAGTTCTAGTTCAGTTCTAGTTCAGTTCTAGTTCAGTTCTAGTTCAGTTCTAGTTCAGTTCTAGTTCAGTTCTAGTTCAGTTCTAGTTCAGTTCTAGTTCAGTTCTAGTTCAGTTCTAGTTCAGTTCTAGTTCAGTTCTAGTTCAGTTCTAGTTCAGTTCTAGTTCAGTTCTAGTTCAGTTCTAGTTCAGTTCTAGTTCAGTTCTAGTTCAGTTCTAGTTCAGTTCTAGTTCAGTTCTAGTTCTAGTTCGTTCTAGTTCAGTTCTAGTTCAGTTCTAGTTCAGTTCTAGTTCTAGTTCTAGTTCAGTTCTAGTTCAGTTCTAGTTCAGTTCTAGTTCAGTTCTAGTTCAGTTCTAGTTCAGTTCTAGTTCAGTTCTAGTTCAGTTCTAGTTCTAGTTCAGTTCTAGTTCAGTTCTAGTTCAGTTCTAGTTCAGTTCTAGTTCAGTTCTAGTTCAGTTCTAGTTCAAGTTCTAGTTCAGTTCTAGTTCAGTTCTAGTCAGTTCTAGTTCAGTTCTAGTTCAGTTCTAGTTCAGTTCTAGTTCAGTTCTAGTTCAGTTCTAGTTCAGTTCTAGTTCAGTTCTAGTTCAGTTCTAGTTCAGTTCTAGTTCAGTTCTAGTTCAGTTCTAGTTCAGTTCTAGTTCAGTTCTAGTTCAGTTCTAGTTCAGTTCTAGTTCAGTTCTAGTTCAGTTCTAGTTCAGTTCTAGTTCAGTTCTAGTTCAGTTCTAGTTCTAGTTCAGTTCTAGTTCAGTTCTAGTTCAGTTCTAGTTCAGTTCTAGTTCAGTTCTAGTTCAGTTCTAGTTCAGTTCTAGTTCAGTTCTAGTTCAGTTCTAGTTCAGTTCTAGTTCAGTTCTAGTTCAGTTCTAGTTCAGTTCTAGTTCAGTTCTAGTTCAGTTCTAGTTCAGTTCTAGTTCAGTTCTAGTCAGTTCTAGTTCAGTTCTAGTTCAGTTCTAGTTCAGTTCTAGTTCAGTTCTCGTAGTTCTAGTTCAGTTCTAGTTCTAGTTCAGTTCTAGTTCAGTTCTAGTTCATTTTCTAGTTCATTTCTAGTTCAGTTCTAGTTCAGTTCTAGTTCAGTTCTAGTTCAGTTCTAGTTCAGTTCTAGTCAGTTCTAGTTTCAGTTCTAGTCAGTTCTAGTTCATTCTAGTTTCTTATCGTTCATTTCTAGTTCAGTTCTAGTTCAGTTCTAGTTCAGTTCTAGTTCATTTCTAGTTCATTTCTAGTTCATTTCTAGTTCAGTTCTAGTTCAGTTCTAGTTCAGTTTCTAGTTAAGTTCTAGTTCAGTTCTAGTTCAGTTCTAGTTCAGTTCTAGTTCAGTTCTAGTTCCGTTCTAGTTCATTTCTAGTTCAGTTCTAGTTCAGTTCTAGTTCAGTTCTAGTTCAGTTCTAGTTCAGTTCTAGTTCAGTTCTAGTTCAGTTCTAGTTCATTTCTAGTTCATTTCTAGTTCATTTCTAGTTCAGTTCTAGTTCAGTTCTAGTTCATTTCTAGTTCATTTCTAGTTCATTCTAGTTCAGTTCTAGTTCAGTTCTAGTTCAGTTCTAGTCAGTTCTAGTTCAGTTCTAGTTCCCGTTCTAGTTCAGTTCTAGTTCAGTTCCTAGTTCAGTTCTAGTTCCAGTTCTAGTTCAGTTCTAGTTCAGTTCTAGTTCAGTTCTAGTTCAGTTCTAGTTCAGTTCTAGTTCAGTTCTAGTTCAGTTCTAGTTCAGTTCAGTTCAGTTCTAGTTCAGTTCTAGTTCAGTTCTAGTTCAGTTCTAGTTCAGTTCTAGTTCAGTTCTAGTTCAGTTCTAGTTCAGTTTCTAGTTCAGTTCTAGTTCAGTTCTAGTTCAGTTCTAGTTCAGTTTCTAGTTCAGTTCTAGTTCAGTTCAGTTCAGTTCTAGTTCAGTCTAGCTTTCAGTTCTAGTTCAGTTCTAGTTTCAGTTCTAGTTCAGTTCTAGTTCAGTTCTAGTTCAGTTCTAGTTCAGTTCTAGTTCAGTTCTAGTTCAGTTCTAGTTCAGTTCTAGTTCAGTTCTAGTTCAGTCTAGTTCAGTTCTAGTTCAGTTCTAGTTCAGTTCTAGTTCAGTTCTAGTTCAGTTCTAGTTCCAGTTCTAGTTCATTCTAGTTCAGTTTCTAGTCAGTTTCTAGTCAGTTCTAGGTCAGTTCTAGTTCAGTTCTAGTTCAGTTCTAGGTCAGTTCTAGTTCAGTTCTAGTTCAGTTCTAGTTCAGTTCTCAGTTCTAGTTCAGTTCTAGTTCAGTTCTAGTTCAGTTCTAGTTCAGTTCTAGTTCAGTTCTAGTTCAGTTCTAGTTCAGTTCTAGTTCAGTTCTAGTTCAGTTCTAGTTCAGTTCTAGTTCAGTTCTAGTTCAGTTCTAGTTCAGTTCTAGTTCAGTTCTAGTTCAGTTCTAGTTCAGTTCTAGTTCCGTTCTAGTTCCGTTCTAGTTCATTTCTAGTTCAGTTCTAGTTCAGTTCTAGTTCAGTTCTAGTTCAGTTCTAGTTCAGTTCTAGTTCAGTTCTAGTTCAGTTCTAGTTCAGTTCTATAAACTACTCTATAGTGTTGACTATGGACTATTTCTATACACTTTTTTTTTTAATTAAAATTTTAAGAAAAACTTGGATGTCTCCTATTTAAATTACACTGTTATATAAAACTTTGTTTCATTTAATTCATACAAAAATTATTCGTTTGACGTCCAAGTGGCGTCCAATATACCAAAAGAGACACTTTGATTTTTTCTCCCCAACAGCAAGAAAAACATACGACAATGATGGCGATGACGACGACAACAACAACGAACAAATAACAAAAATTAAAAACGAAAAATAAAAATTTTCATTGCGTTTTTGTTGTAGTTGTTGCTGTTTCTTGTTTTATTCGTAAATATAACGAAATCTCATATTACTTAAAGTGTATCAAATTCTTATTATAATGAATTTACAAAATGAACTATAACAGCAGCAGCAACAACAACAACAGAACCGAAAATGATTGTGTGTGTGTAAATTAAAAGGAATGCAAAAGAATAATAACAACAAAAACGTGAAAATCTTGTTTTCTTTTTCACTCTTGCGTTCTTTATCTTTTGGCGCGCATTTCAATTACATATAAAAATACTTAAATTTCTTTGAGTGTAAGCAGAGTGGTGGGGGAAGTTGCAGCAAATTATTGGTTAATATGTAGGAGATATTTAGATGTAACAGGGTATTAAGGAAACACAAATGGAACTGAACTAGAACTGTAGACTAGCCTATAAACTGGACTATGAAGTAGACCGTAGACTAGATTATAGACTAGATCATAGACCAGACTATAGACTAGACTATAGACAGGCTTATAGACTAGATCTAGACTAGACTGTAGACTAAACTGTAGACTGGACTATAGACTAAACTGTAGACTGGACTATAGACTAGGATACAAACTAGACTAGACTATAAAATAGACCAAAGACTAGACTATAGACTAGACTATCGACTAGACTAAAGACTAGACTATATACTAGACTATAGACTAGACTATAGACTAGACTATAGACTAGACTATAGACTAGACTATAGACTAGACTATAGACTAGACTATAGGCTAGACTATAGACTTGATTATAGACTAGATTATAGACTAGACTATAGACTAGGCTATAGACTAGACTATAGACTTGACTATAGACTAGACTATAGACTAGACTATAGACTACACTATAGACTTGACTATCGACTAGGCCATAGACTAGACTATAGACTAGACTATAGACTAGGCTATAGACTAGGCTATAGACTAGGCTATAGAATAGGCTATAGACTAGACTATAGAATAGGCTATAGACTAGACTATAGACTAGACTATAGACTAGACTATAGACTAGACTATAGACTAGACTATAGACTAGACTATAAACTAGACTATAGACTAGACTATAGACTAGACTATAGACTAGACTATAGACTAGACTATAGACTAGACTATAGATTAGACTATAGACTAGACTATAGACTAGACTATAGACTAGACTATAGACTAGACTATAGACTAGACTATAGACTAGACTATAGACTAGACTATAGACTAGACTATAGACTAGACTATAGACTAGACTATAGATTAGACTATAGACTAGACTATCGACTAGACTATAGACTAGACTATAGACTAGACTATAGACTAGACTATAGACTAGACTATAGACTAGACTATAGACTAGACTAGACTATAGACTTGACTATAAACTAGACTAGACTATAGACTTGACTATAGACTAGACTATAGACTAGACTATAGACTAGACTATAGACTAGACTATAGACTAGACTATAGACTAGACTATAGACTAGACTATAGACTAGACTATAGACTAGACTATAGACTAGACTATAGACTAGACTATAGACTAGACTATAGACTAGACTATAGACTAGACTATAGACTAGACTATAGACTAGACTATAGACTAGACTATAGACTAGACTATAGACTAGACTATAGACTAGACTATAGACTAGACTATAGACTAGACTATAGACTAGACTATAGACTAGACTATAGACTAGACTATAGACTAGACTATAGACTAGACTATAGACTAGACTATAGACTAGACTATAGACTAGACTATAGACTAGACTATAGACTAGACTATAGACTAGACTATAGACTAGACTATAGACTAGACTATAGACTAGACTATAGACTAGACTATAGACTAGACTATAGACTAGACTAGACTATAGACTAGACTATAGACTAGACTATAGACTAGACTATAGACTAGACTATAGACTAGACTATAGACTAGACTATAGACTAGACTATAGACTAGACTATAGACTAGACTATAGACTTAGACTAGTAGACTAGACTATAGACTAGACTATAGATCTAGACTATAGACTAGACTATAGATAGACTATAGACTAGACTATAGACTAGACTATAGACTAGACTATCGACTAGACTATAGACTAGACTATGACTAGACTATAGGACTAGACTATAGACTAGGACTATAGACTAGACTATAGACTAGACTATAGACCTAGACTATAGACTAGACTATAGACTAGACTATAGACTAGACTATAGATTAGACTATAGACTAGACTATAGACTAGACTATAAACTAGACTAGGACTATAGACTAGCCTAGACTATAATCTAGTCTATAGACTACACTATTGACTGGACTAATAGAGTAGAACTGAAGTTCGACTGCTTTTTCCCTTTTGCATTCAATTTGCCTGAATACTTACATGTCACTCTGTTTGTAAAACACATGTGTATTGCCAAACATGTCTGTCTGTCCTATTTTTCTTTAAAGAACATTCTGTGTTGAAAAACTTGAGATATCTCTTTGAATGAATAAGAAATAAACCAAAAAAAAAAAAAAACTAACAAATCGAATGTGGTGTTGTTTTTTTCTGAAATTTTACTTCGAACATTATTTTGTTTGTAAATTTTATTATAAAGGAATGCATATGTTGGAAATATGATATACACGACACGATTATTTAAAACCAAAAGGAAATGCACACAGTATTTTTTTTTATTGAAAACTCAAAATCACATTGGCAAACTAAAATATAAAAAGCTCAAAACCAAATTTTCAACTGTTTAACATATTTTTTTATTTAAATTATAAGACAATAAATACAACAATAACAATAAGACTATAGACATTACAAGTAACACCTGAAATTAAATAAATATTAAATTAAACACAAAAAAAATGTATTTAACATGTTATTTTTGAAAAGAGTATCAAATGACAAACAACTTTCATACAATAAAATAAATTTGTTTAAATTCACACAGACACACAATACTGCATGGAGTTTACAATCAAAAAACAACTTGCATATGATATTAATTTTTAATTAAATTTAAATTTTAATTATTGTCGGTTTTCCCCCTTTACTACGATTCCATTTATAGTTTCTTTTTCGTCTATAAAGATTATGACTATTAAACGATAGTGTTTCACACAATGTTAAACTTAACGGTATTACACTGAGAGAAATGCTAGGATTTGAACTTTTAACAGAATTAGAACAGAATTAGAACAGAACTAGAGCAGAAACTAGAACAGAACTAGAACAGAACTAGAACAGAAACTAGAACATAACTAGAACTAGACAGAACTAAACTCAACTAGAACAGAACTAGAAAACAGAACTAGAACAGAACTAGAACAGAACTAGAACAGAACTAGAACAGAACTAGAACAGAACTAGAACAGAACTAAGAACAGAACTAGAACAGAACTAGAAAACTAGAACAGAACTAGAACTAACACAACTAGAACAGAACTAGAACAGAACTAGAACAGAACTAGAACACTAGAACAGAACTAGAACAGAACTAGAAACTAGAACTAGAACTAGAACAGAACTAGAACAGAACTAGAACAGAACTAGAACAGAACTAGAACAGAACTAGAACAGAACTAGAACAGAACTAGAACAGAACTAGAACAGAACTAGAACAGAACTAGAACAGAACTAGAACAGAACTAGAACAGAACTAGACAGAACTAGAACAGAACTAGAACAGAACTAGAACAGAACTAGAACAGAACTAGAACAGAACTAGAACAGAACTAGAACAGAACTAGAACAGAACTAGAACAGAACTAGAACAGAACTAGAACAGAACTAGAACTAGAACAGAACTAGAACAGAACTAGAACAGAACTAGAACAGAACTAGAACAGAACTAGAACAGAACTAGAACAGAACTAGAACAGAACTAGAACTAGAACTAGAAACTAGACAGAACTAGAACAGAACTAGAACATAACTAGAACATAACTAGAACAGAACTAGAACAGAACTAGAACAGAACTAGAACAGAACTAGAACAGAACTAGAACAGAACTAGAACAGAACTAGAACAGAACTAGAACACAACTAGAACAGAATTAAAACAGAACTAGAACTGACTAGACTATTCACTAGACAGAACTAGAACTGACTAAACTAGTGACTAGACTAGACTATAGACTAGACTATATACTAGACTATAGAATAGAATATATACTAGACTATTGACTAGACTATAGACTAGACTATAGACTAGACTATAGAGTAGACTATAGACTAGACTATAGACTAGACTATAGACTAGACTATAGACTAGACTATAGACTAGACTATAGACTAGACTATAGACTAGACTGTAGACTAGACTATAGACTAGACTATAGACTAGACTATAGACTAGACTATAGACTAGACTATAGACTAGACTATAGACTAGACTATAGACTAGACTGTAGACTAGACTATAGACTAGACTATAGACTAGACTATAGACTAGACTATAGACTAGACTATAGACTAGACTATAGACTAGACTATAGACTAGACTATAGACTAGACTATAGACTAGACTATAGACTAGACTATAGACTAGACTATAGACTAGACTATAGACTAGACTATAGACTAGACTATAGACTAGACTATAGACTAGACTATAGACTAGACTATAGACTAGACTATAGACTAGACTATAGACTAGACTATAGACTAGACTATAGACTAGACTATAGACTAGACTATAGACTAGACTTAGACTAGACTATAGACGACTATAGACTAGACTATAGAGACTAGACTATAGACTAGACTATAGACTAGACTATAGACTAGACTATAGACTAGACTAGACTAGACTATAGACTAGACTATAGAATAGACTATAGACTAGACTATAGACTAGACTATAGACTAGACTATAGACTAGACTATAGAATAGACTATAGACTAGACTATAGAATCGACTATAGACTGACTATAGACTAGACTATAGACTAGACTATAGACTAGACTATAGACTAGACTATAGACTAGACTATAGACTAGACTATAGACTAGGACTATAGACTAGACTATAGACTAGACCATAGACTAGACTATAGACTAGACTATAGACTAGACTATAGACTAGACTATAGACTAGACTATAGCTAGACTATAGACTAGACTATAGACTAGACTATAGACTAGACTATAGACTAGACTATAAGACTAGACTAGACTATAGAATAGACTAGACTATAGAATAGACTAGACTATAGAATAGACTAGACTATAGACTAGACTAGACTATAGACTAGACTAGACTATAGACTAGACTATATACTAGACTATAGACTAGACTATAGACTAGACTATAGACTAGACTATAGACTAGACTATAGACTAGACTATAGACTAGACTATAGACTAGACTATAGACTAGACTATAGACTAGACTATAGACTAGACTATAGACTAGACTATAGACTAGACTATAGACTAGACTATAGACTAGACTATAGACTAGACTATAGACTAGACTATAGACTAGACTATAGACTAGACTATAGACTAGACTATAGACTAGACTATAGACTAGACTATAGACTAGACTATAGACTAGACTATAACTAGACTATAGACTAGACTATAGACTAAACTATAGACTAGACTATAGACTTGACTATAAACTTGACTATAAACTTGAGAATTTAATTATAAAATTTTCTTTTACATATTAATATCAACTACAATTAATAGATCTTTTTATGCAAAATATTATAAAAATATATTTCAATATTTTTTTCTTTTCAAATACTGTATATATAGTTTATTTTAAGTGGTGGTATATTCACCTTAAATGTTTGTAAACAAAAACTAAATGATGCCAAAAGCAACATAAAATGTACTTGTACAATATTTAAAGCCAAAAAAAAAAACTTAAATAAAATATTTAAATTTAATATACATATAAATATACCCAAACAATTAATTGAAACCATCAATAATAAAACCGAAAAAGAAAAACAAAATCAATTAATGAAAAAGTAACATTATTAATGAAAATTTTGTAAAAAAAAAAAAATAATATAATGTATAAATATTTAAATTATTAAATATTTTATTTTGTATATGAATATAAGCGAAAACAGATTACAAAGAATATGAAAATAAAATTTCCACTTTTTCTTTTAAATTGGAAGCAGCAGCAGCAGTGAAACGACGATGAAAAGATTTATACAGAATTTTAACCTCGCCGTGAAAAATTGTTTTGAAAATTATACAGTGTTTGTTTTTCGAAAATATTTCAATATTATTTTTACAATTTTAGCAAATGACTTAATTCGTATGAGTTTTGTTTTTGAAGACAAAAAAATATTCGTTACAAACAAATTATTAAACTGAAAATACATATTCTTTGATACCAATTAACAATGTCAACTAAAATAGAAAATTTTTGAAAAAAAACTGATGCATCATTTTACAAATTCTATTGAGTTTAAAAAAAGAATTAAATTTATCAACTAAAGCAGAACTGGAACTGAACTAGAACTATATTTGTAAAACAAGGAAACTGTTTTACAAATAAATATAACACTATTTTCTAAGTGTATTTTACTAAGTAATATGTATTTTACAGACCCATAAGAAATTATAATGATTTAACTGCTTTTGGATGGTACCAAATCAGAAATTTAAAATGATCACTTCTTAAGCAGAGACTACAATTACTTTCTTTTTTGATATCCTAGTTAAGTTGTTAAGTTTCTTATTTGGTTGTATTTGTAATCAATATCGGTAAAATGGAGCTTTTTTTAATTTAAACAAGAATAAATTCTTTTAATTTTCATGAGCCTGTCTGCCAGACTCTGTATATAGTTGCCGATGTTTGATAGTGATAATGTGACAGCTACAAGCGTATCAATTTGCAACACCCGACCATCACACAACTTAAAAGACTCACACAAATACACCTACCTACACATGCAACAATGTATGTGTGATTATAATTATCGTAATAATAATAATGATGATGGAGAGGTTGATAAAGAAACTGATGATGTTACAAAGAAACTCATTTATCTTGCTGGAAATACATTATTAAATAAAATATAAATATTTCCCTAAGAATGAGGTGAAGAAAAAGAAAAACTAGTAGGTCCGTCTGCAGTCACAAACTGAACTAGAAGTGATGCTAAAATTGAACTAGAACTGAACTAGAACTGAACTAGAACTGAACTAGAACTGAACTAAACTGAACTAGAACTGAACTAGAACTGAACTAGAACTGAACTAGAACTGAACTAGAACTGAACTAGAACGAACAGAATGAACTAGAACCTGAACTAGAACTGAACTAGAACTGAACTAGAACTGAACTAGAACTGAACTAGAACTGAACTAGAACTGAACTAGAACTGAACTAGAACTGACTAGAACTGAACTAGAACTGAACTAGAACTGAACTAGAAATGAACAATGAACTACGAACTAGAACTGAACTAGAAACTGAACTAGAACTGAACTAGAACTGAACTAGACTGAACTAGAACTGAACTAGAACTGAACTAGAACTGAACTAGAACTGAACTAGAACTGAACTAGAACTGAACTAGAACTGAACTAGAACTGAACTAGAACTGAACTAGAACTGAACTAGAACTGAACTAGAACTGAACTAGAACTGAACTAGAACTAGAACTGATACTGAACTAGAACTGAACTAGAACTGAACTAGAACTGAACTAGAACTGAACTAACTGAACTAGAACTGATAAACTGAACTAGAACTGAACTAGAAACTGAACTAGAACTGAACTACTGAACTAGACTGAAATAGACTGACTAGAACTGAACTAGAACTGAACATAGAACTGAACTAGAACTGACTAGAACTGAACTAGAACGAACTAGAACTGACTAGAACTGAACTAGAACTAGACGAACTAGAACTGAACTATATGACTGAACTAGAACTGAACTAGAACTGAACTAGAACTGAACTAGAAACGAACTAGAACTGAACTAGAACTGAACTAGAACTGAACTAGAACTGAATCGAGAACTGAACTAGAACTGAACTAGAACTGAACTAGAACTGAACTAGAACTGAACTAGAACTGAACTAGAACTGAACTAGAACTGAACTAGAACTGACTAGAACTGAACTAGAACTGAACTAGAACTGAACTAGAACTGAACTAGAACTGAAATAGAACTAAAATAGAACTTAACTAGGACTGTACTAATTCACAGTCAGGTTTATAGTTTATCTTATAGTCTTCACTATAGTTTTCATAGACTAAACTTCAGTTATGTCAATAGTCTGTGCTAAGGTTGAATCTATTGTCTGGACTATAACTTCATCTCTGGACTATAGTTAAGTCTATAGTGCGGATTAAAGCTTGACTTTGCCTTGACCAAAATTAAAGCTTAGATATTTCTCTAGTAAAATATTTTATTCATCTCACTCTCGCACCATAAATCTTATGATCTTTATCCTTATTGTTATCTATGTAGCTAGATTACAGTATGTATATAAATTTTTTTTAATGAAAATCTATATCTTCATATTAAAATAATAAAACTGAAACGTAAATCAAGTATTTAAGTCAAAGCTTTAAGAAGAGAAAAAATATTAAATTACTCTAGTCATAAATCTTTTGGTGGGGAGAAAGCTAAAATAAATAAAATACTGAAAAACATATTATTACCTGTAAATTTAGAAGGTAACCCACATCTAGGCCTTAAACTCATAATAAAAAAAAGTAATACATACGTATTTATTTGCATTTGTTGGCTGGATACTAAATTAAATAAATATTTTATTTAAGCGTTTTTCTATTTGTTACCAAAAGTCAGTTAGTTGTTGTCTTCTTATTTACAACAAATATTATTTTACAATTTAGTTTACAGTTTTTATGCGCGAATCTACTAACAACTATTTGGTGGGTATCAAGAGAGGTTTAGTCAGTTAGTCATATGACATAGTGCTTTGTGTAGTTAGCAAGTAAAAATATAGGTAGATTGATTTTATCCTTAGCTTGGTAAGCGTTCTGGAATATATATTCTGGAATAAACTGGACAATAACCAGCTAAAGTTGGCATCATTGTTATTTATTTATCTTGTCAAACAGTGATGCCAAATGTAATTTCCCTTATTCCAGAGTTGCTATATTTTGGCAGAGTTGCCCATACATTTTACAATATTACCGTTGCCTGCAAATGATTCGTGTTTGCCCATTGTAGCGTTTTATTTTCTCGTTTTTTTATAGTTTTTTTGTTTCTCTTTTTACAAAGTATCATTTTAATTTTTTAATTAATTGATTCTTTGTTTTCTTACTTTTGTATGTATGTGTGTCGTTTGTTTATTCGCAGTAAAGGTTTCAATTACAACGCAACAAAAGTTTAAAAAATATATAGATTTTTTTTCTGTCGGGGATAAAACGAACGAAATACAACAACAATAAAAAGGTTTAGATATCAATTTGCCATATTATTTTTATGTACAAAACACAAAATCTAGATAAATAAAACGAGGGTTGTAGGGAAAATTTTAGGTTCGAAAAAAAAATAGAGAGATTTGTTCTAAATCTCTCGATTTTTAGATTTCGAAAAACTTTTGACTCAATATTGATAGAAGCTAAAAGTTTTCACACATTAGACGAACTCATGACCTTAGTACATTTCATTTTCTTGAGAAATTCACTCAGAAAGCCAAGTTTAGTTGACTCCCACAAATATTTCTTATATTATCTGTACAAACCATTAATTTCAAATATATATTTTTTTTAATCTAAATGTTTATTATTATTACACCGCGCTCCTACTTTTCAACACAACTTATATGTATTAAAGTTGCCTCCGCGCGCAGACTTTGCAAACTGATATTAATTCCAAACATTGATGTATCGATATGACCAACATTGGTAATGTGTAAAAAGAACCTTTAAATGTTATTTGATATTTTTAAAACAAAATAACAATTTCATGTTTACTTGGGTACAAAAACAAAAAAAAAACGTTAAAAAAAAACACAGATAAATAATATAATAAAAAAGCACAAAACGAGTGTCAGTCACTAACTTTAAAAGCAGTGGAATGAAGATTTTTAGCAGTGTTTCTTTTAGCATAGCTTCGTTCCACTAGTTCTAGTTCAGTTCTAGTTCAGTTCTATTTCAGTTCTAGTTCAGTTCTAGTTCAGTTCTAGTTCAGTTCTAGTTCAGTTCTAGTTCAGTTCTAGTTCAGTTCTAGTTCAGTTCTAGTTCAGTTCTAGTTCAGTTCTAGTTCAGTTCTAGTTCAGTTCTAGTTCAGTTCTGTTCAGTTCTAGTTCAGTTCTAGTTCAGTTCTAGTTCAGTTCTAGTTCAGTTCTAGTTCAGTTCTAGTTCAGATCTAGTTCAGTTCTAGTTCAGTTCTTAGTTCAGTTCTAGTTCAGTTCTAGTTCAGTTCTAGTTCAGTAGTTCTAGTTCAGTTCTAGTTCAGTTCTAGTTCAGTTCTAGTTCAGTTCTAGTTCAGTTCTAGTTCAGTTCTAGTTCAGTTCTAGTTCAGTTCTAGTTCAGTTCTAGTTCAGTTCTAGTTCAGTTCTAGTTCAGTTCTAGTTCAGTTCTAGTTCAGTTCTAGTTCAGTTCTAGTTCAGTTCTAGTTCAGTTCTAGTTCAGTTCTAGTTCAGTTCTAGTTCAGTTCTAGTTCAGTTCTAGTTCAGTTCTAGTTCAGTTCTAGTTCAGTTCTAGTTCAGTTCTAGTTCAGTTCTAGTTTAGTTCTAGTTCAGTTCTAGTTCAGTTCTAGTTCAGTTCTAGTTCAGTTCTAGTTCAGTTCTAGTTCAGTTCTAGTTCAGTTCTAGTTCAGTTCTAGTTCAGTTCTAGTTCAGTTCTAGTTCAGTTCTAGTTCAGTTCTAGTTCAGTTCTAGTTCAGTTCTAGTTCAGTTCTAGTTCAGTTCTAGTTCAGTTCTAGTTCAGTTCTAGTTCAGTTCTAGTTCAGTTCTAGTTCAGTTCTAGTTCAGTTCTAGTTCAGTTCTAGTTCAGTTCTAGTTCAGTTCTAGTTCAGTTCTAGTTCAGTTCTAGTTGAGTTCTAGTTCAGTTCTAGTTGAGTTCTAGTTCAGTTCTAGTTCAGTTCTAGTTCAGTTCAGTTTTAGTTCAGTTCAGTTTTAGTTCAGTTCTAGTTCAGTTCTAGTTCAGTTCTAGTTCTAGTTCAGTTCTAGTTCTAGTTAGTTCTAGTTCTAGTTCAGTTCTAGTTCAGTTCTAGTTCACTTCTAGTTCAGTTCTAGTTCAGCTCTAGTTCAGCTCTAGTTCAGCTCTAGTTCAGTTCTAGTTCAGTTCTAGTTCAGTTCTAGTTCAGTTCTAGTTCAGTTCTAGTTCAGTTCTAGTTCAGTTCTAGTTCAGTTCTAGTTCAGTTCAGTTCTAGTTCAGTTCTAGTTCAGTTCTAGTTCAGTTCTAGTTCAGTTCTAGTTCTAGTTCAGTTCTAGTTCAGTTCTAGTTCAGTTCTAGTTCAGTTCTAGTTCAGTTCTAGTTCAGTTCTAGTTCAGTTCTAGTTCAGTTCTAGTTCAGTTCTAGTTCAGTTCTAGTTCAGTTCATTCTAGTTCAGTTCTAGTTCAGTTCTAGTTCAGTTCTAGTTCAGTTCTAGTTCAGTTCTAGTTCAGTTCTAGTTCAGTTCTAGTTCAGTTCTAGTTCAGTTCTAGTTCAGTTCTAGTTCAGTTCTAGTTCAGTTCTAGTTCAGTTCTAGTTCAGTTCTAGTTCAGTTCTAGTTCAGTTCTAGTTCAGTTCTAGTTCAGTTCTAGTTCAGTTCTAGTTCAGTTCTAGTTCAGTTCTAGTTCAGTTCTAGTTCAATTCAGTTCTAGTTCAATTCAGTTCTAGTTCAGTTTAGTTCAATTCAGTTCTAGTTCAGTTTAGTTCTAGTTCAGTTCTAGTTCAGTTCTAGTTCAGTTCTAGTTCAGTTCTAGTTCAGTTCTAGTTCAGTTCTAGTTCAGTTCTAGTTCAGTTCTAGTTCAGTTCTAGTTCAGTTCTAGTTCAGTTCTAATTCAGTTCTAGTTCAGTTCTAGTTCTAGTTCAGTTCTAGTTCAGTTCTAGTTCAGTTCTAGTTCAGTTCTAGTTCAGTTCTAGTTCAGTTCTAGTTCAGTTCTAGTTCAGTTCTAGTTCAGTTTCTAGTTCAGTTCTAGGTTCAGTTCAGTTCTAGTTCATTTCAGTTCTAGTTCAGTTGTAGTTCCAGTTCTAGTTCAGTTCTAGTTCAGTTCTAGTACAGTTCTAGTTCAGTTCTAGCTCAGTTCTAGTTCAGTTCTAGTTCTAGTTCAGTTCTAGTTCAGTTCTAGTTCAGTTCTAGTTCAGTTCTAGTTCAATTCTAGTTCAGTTCTAGTTCAGTTCTAGTTCAGTTTTAGTTCAGTTCTAGTTAAGTTGTAGTTCAGTTCAATTTCAGTTATAGTTCAGTTCTAGTTCGATTCTAGTTCATTTAAAATTCAGCTCTAGTTCAGTTCTAGTTCTGGTTCTGTTAGAAGTTAGTGCTAAAGTTCCCCTCTTCACTGTTGCCACTTTAGATACGAGTATTGAAGCAACATTGTGGTGCGCTGCTAAATAAGTAGAATTGAGTTGCTGCTGCCTGCAAGTGTACTAAGAGTATAAATGTATGCGACAATAAATGTTTGAAAAAAGCGTATAATAGTGTGAATTCACACCAGTCTCTTGTTTTTTATTTTATTTTATTTCATATTTCACATTTGGCATCTGCGAATTGTATTTAAAAGAAGGTATCAAATTATGTCATATAAAGATTATACGAAAAACAAAACTTAATATTATAATATCTGTATGTATGTATGAATGTACGTATTGATATTTATTTGTAGCTAGAGTTAACAGTTGAAGCGCTTGATTAAAGAGACACAAAGTGTTTATTAATGAAATGACCATAAGAGACAGAAAGACAGACAGATGGAGGGACAAACAGTCGAACAAATAATCAACTAACCAGTCATTCAGCCAACAAAACCAAACTATCCAATGAAATTGACACCTTTTCTTATGACTGGTACTAAAAATTACCACAACTCTGAGCGAAAAAAAATCTTAAATTTAAATACTTCTTTTTTTTTTATTTGTGCACAAAAAAACAGATGTTTTTTTAAACAAAAACCCTGATTAATACCAGAAATATAAATTCTTTTTTCTTTTTGTCAGGAATTTGCTGAAAGTACAATGAATGAACTACTCGGTTGGTATGGTTTCGATAGTGTGGATCGTTTGGATCTTTCAGCAAAAACATCGAAATTATTACAAACAGCGGGTATAATTAGTGCACAACAACATCAGCAGCAACAACAACAGCAGCAACATCATCACCAGCAGCAACAGCATCATTTGGAAAAACGTCGTAGTCGCAGCAGTCGAGCTGCTTCACTTCTACACATGCATCAGCAGCAACAACAAAATGAGCATTTACGTACCCTTAACAACAATCACAATAATAGCAACAACAATAGCAATAATAATAACAACAACATCGGCAGCAGTGTTAGTAGTTCGAATAATCGTAAAACTTCTCTTAATTGCAACAACAACACCAGCAGCAATATCAATAGTTATCGTGGCAATGACAGCACCACCTCAGATCATGATACCCGAAGTTCGAGAGATGATGATTCCAAAAGTCCTAATTCGGCTGGCAAAACATATTCGACTACAACGAATATTATTGATGATAAAATAGGTGAGTGGGATTTTTGTCTACATTACATTTTGTTTCATCAATTCCCCAAAGACAATTCCGATTTCTCAAAATCACATGCATATCACGTTCTAGTACAATTTCTGTTTTATAGTTCAGTTCCAGTTTACAGTTAGTTCTAGTTCAGTTCAGTTCTAGTTTTGTTCTAGTTCAGTTCTAGTTCAGTTCTAGTTCAGTTCTAGTTCAGTTCTAGTTCAGTTCTAGTTCAGTTCTAGTTCAGTTCTAGTTCAGTTCTAGTTCAGTTCTAGTTCAGTTCTAGTTCAGTTCTAGTTCAGTTCTAGTTCAGTTCTAGTTCAGTTCTAGTTCAGTTCTAGTTCAGTTCTTGCTAAGTTCTAGTTCAGTTCTAGTTCAGTTCTAGTTCAGTTCTAGTTCAGTTCTAGTTCAGTTCTAGTTCAGTTCTAGTTCAGTTCTAGTTCAGTTCTAGTTCAGTTCTAGTTCAGTTCTAGTTCAGTTCTAGTTCAGTTCTAGTTCAGTTCTAGTTCAGTTCTAGTTCAGTTCTAGTTCAGTTCTAGTCAGTTCTAGTTCAGTTCTAGTTCAGTTCTAGTTCAGTTCTAGTTCAGTTCTAGTTCAGTTCTAGTTCAGTTCTAGTTCAGTTCTAGTTCAGTTCTAGTTCAGTTCTAGTTCAGTTCTAGTTCAGTTCTAGTTCAGTTCTAGTTCAGTTCTAGTTCAGTTCTAGTTCAGTTCTAGTTCAGTTCTAGTTCAGTTCTAGTTCAGTTCGTAGTTCAGTTCTAGTTCAGTTCTAGTTCAGTTCTAGTTCAGTTCTAGTTCAGTTCTAGTTCAGTTCTAGTTCAGTTCTAGTTCAGTTCTAGTTCAGTTCTAGTTCAGTTCTAGTTCGTTCTAGTTCAGTTCTAGTTCAGTTCTAGTTCAGTTCTAGTTCAGTTCTAGTTCAGTTCTAGTTCAGTTCTAGTTCAGTTCTAGTTCAGTTCTAGTTCAGTTCTAGTTCAGTTCTAGTTCAGTTCTAGTTCAGTTCTAGTTCAGTTCTAGTTCAGTTCTAGTTTAGTTCTAGTTCAGTTCTAGTTCAGTTCTAGTTCAGTTCTAGTTCAGTTCTAGTTTAGTTCTAGTTCAGTTCTAGTTCAGTTCTAGTTCAGTTCTAGTTCAGTTCTAGTTCAGTTGTAGAAGCCACTGGGTACTTATAGCTTCTTATATATTCTTTAAATATTATTACTAAATTTTCAGCATTTTATTAAAATTAAACTAGTTATTATTAAAATTAAATTCCACAAAATATTCCAAAAAGTAAATAAAGTTTAATTTACATAAATAAGGTTACAACAAGTAAGTAATATGTGTAGAAACCATAAGATGGATCAAAGAAAAATCGGATAAAATAATTACAACAAAAATACCATAATAACTCGCATGGAAATTCTATAGTTGTGCCATACATCCATAAAAGGAAACTTATTCAGATACAGCATCCCATGATAATCATAATAAGTTAAAGACCGAAAAACATTTACAACAAAAGAATTATTTTTAAAAATTTTGTTTAATATGAATATACAGGAGATAGGATTTCTAGGAGTACCTAGAGGTATAGGAGTATGATGTATCATAAAAAGGATGTTAGAACGTATGACCGACATGTCGATAATTTAACAAATATTTAATATGTAAATAGAAATATGTTCTGCAATGGAAATTAAATACTATGTTAAAATAAAATTGAAAGTATAGAATAATATTCTACACTTAAAGAAATCATAGATCGTTCTTTAAGAAAAATATAGTCCGAATCTGCCCATCTTTTGAAAAGTCATATTCGTTATACTTTAAAGAACATTCAGTAAACAAAAAGAGTAGGTTTATGCTTATCTAGAACTAAAACTGACTAAGACTGAACTAGAACTGAACTAGAACTGAACTAGAACTGAACTAGAACTGAACTAGAACTGAACTAGAACTGAACTAGAACTGAACTAGAACTGAACTAGAACTGAACTAGAACTGAACTAGAACTGAACTAGAACTGAACTAGAACTGAACTAGAACTGAACTAGAACTGAACTAGAACTGAACTAGAACTGAACTAGAACTGAACTAGAACTGAACTAGAACTGAACTAGAACTGAACTAGAACTGAACTAGAACTGAACTAGAACTGAACTAGAACTGAACTAGAACTGAACTAGAACTGAACTAGAACTGAACTAGAACTGAACTAGAACTAAACTAGAACTAAACTTGAACTAAACTTGAACTAAACTAGAACTAAACTAGAACTAAACTAGAACTGAACTAGAACTGAACTAGATCTGAACTAGAACTGAACTAGAACTGAACTAGAACTAAACTAGAACTAAACTTGAACTAAACTAGAACTGAACTAGAACTGAAATAAAACTGAACTAGAACTGAACTAGAACTGAACTAGAACTGAACTAGAACTGAACTAGAACTGAACTAGAACTGAACTAGAACTGAACTAGAACTGAACTAGAACTGAACTAGAACTGAACTAGAACTGAACTAGAACTGAACTAGAACTAGAACTGAACTAGAACTGAACTAGAACTGAACTAGAACTGAACTAGAACTGAACTAGAACTGAACTAGAACTGAACTAGAACTGAACTAGAACTGAACTAGAACTGAACTAGAACTGAACTAGAACTGAACTAGAACTGAACTGAACTAGAACTAAACTAAAACAGAACTAGAACTAAACTAGAACTAAACTAGAACTAAATTTGAACTAAACTTGAACTAAACTAGAACTGAACTAGAACTGAACTAGAACTGAACTAGAACTGAACTAGAACTGAACTAGAACTGAACTAGAACTGTACTAGAACTGTACTAGACCTAAACTAGAACTAAACTAGAACTAGAACTAAACTAGAACTAAACTAGAACTAAACTAGAACTAAACTTGAACTAAACTTGAACTAAACTAGAACTGAACTAGAACTGAACTAGAACTGAGCTATAACTCAACTAGAACTGTACTAGAACTGAACTAGAACTGAACTAGAACTGAACTAGAACTGAACTAGAACTGAACAAGAACTGAACTAGAACTGAACTAGAACTGAACTAGAACTGAACTAGAACTGAACTAGAACTGAACTAGAACTGAACTAGAACTGAACTAGAACTGAACTAGAACTGAACTAGAACTGAACTAGAACTGAACTAGAACTGAACTAGAACTGCACTAGAACTGCACTAGAACTGAACTAGAACTGAACTAGAACTGAACTAGAACTGAACTAGAACTGAACTAGAACTGAACTAGAACTGAACTAGAACTGAACTAGAACTGAACTAGAACTGAACTAGAACTGAACTAGAACTGAACTAGAACTGAACTAGAACTGAACTTGAACTGAACTAGAACTGAACTAGAACTGAACTTGAACTGAACTAAATGAACTAGAACTGAACTAGAACTGAACTAGACTGACTAGAACTGAACTAGACTGAACTAGAACTGAACTAGAAACTTGAACTAGAACTGAACTAGAACTGAACTAGAACTGAACTAGACTGACTAGAACTGAACTAAACTGAACTAGAACTAGAACTGAACTAGAACTGAACTAGAACTGAACTAGAGCTGAAGGGCTAGAACTGAACTAGAACTGACTAGAACTGACTAGAACTGAACTAGAACTGAACTAGAACTGAACTAGAACTGAACTAGAACTGAACTAGAACTGAACTAGAACTGAACTAGAACTAGAACTAGAACTGAACTAGAACTGAACTAGAACTGACTAGAACTGAACTAGAACTGAACTAGAACTGAACTAGAACTAGAACTGAACTAGAACTGAACTAGAAACTGAACTAACTGAACTAGAACTGAACTAGAACTGAACTAGAACTGAACTAGACTGAACTAGAACTGAACTAGAACTGAACTAGAACTGAACTAGAACTGAACTAGAACTGAACTAGAACTGAACTAGAACTGAAGCTAGAACTGAACTAGAACTAGAACTATGAACTACTGAACTAGAACGAACTGAACTAGAACTGAACTAGAACTAGAACTGAAGCTATAAACTGAACTAAAAACTGAATAGAACGGAACGAGACTATGAACTAGAACTGAACTAGAACTGAACTAGAACTGAAACTAGAACTGAACTATACTGAACTAGAACTGAACTAGAAACTGAACTAGAACTTGAACTAGAACTGAACAGAACTGACAGAACTGAACTAGAACGAACTAGAACTGAACTAGAACGGAACTAGAACTGAAACTAGAACTGAATCTAGAACTGAACTAGAACTGAACTAGAACTGACCTAGAACTGATGCCAGGGACTGATCAGAATATGACTAGTTTCTTAAAGGAAAATATAAACAAGCTTTTTCTTTCAGTGTACCTGCACAATTGTTACTTTATATTTTTAAGGATAATAAGTTTGAGTCGAAAATTCAAAGTTGGTTATTAAGTAGAAATATCCATTTTCCTTTAACAAATTATTTGCATACAGACAGTATTTATGAAGGATATTTAAATGAAAACCATACAAGGATATACATAAGTTCTTAAATGCATTTAGTATGAAACTTCTTACGAATGTCCATTTTTATCTATGGATGGATGCTTATAAAGTTCATGGGAATATACATATTTCGTATGCTTTTTTTGGGGTGTAGTGAGTGATGAGGTGCCGGTTTCATAATGTCTCAAATAACACTCATTAGAGAAATATCAAACGTAATTCAGTTGTCTGAGGTAACTGGGTATTGTTAACATTATTATTTTGTAAAAGTTTTTGGTGAATGAATTGAAAGGGAATGCAGTCAGGGATGTTATAAACTTTGAGTAGATAATGAGAAGGATGCAGGAGTTATATGTATGTATATATTTGCTAGAAGTAGTATTATAAAGGTATTTTTTGAGATATTTAAGATTAGTTCGAATTTAAACTTCTAATCAGATCAGACTTTGCAAATTTTAACATTTTCATTTTGTTTTCTTTTTCATTTCAGTTGACTATCAAAACTGCTGTTGGTGTCGCCGCCCCGTTCCCGAAAACGCCCCCGAATTCTTAACAACCTCCGATGGTCCACGCTACTGCTCAGAATCGTGTTTTACTCAAAGTAGACGCGCTTCCTTTAAAAAAGCCAAAACCTGTGACTGGTGCAAACATGTACGCCATGCCGTTAGTTATGTGGATTTTCAAGATGGTGCCTCCCAGCTACAATTCTGTTCTGACAAGTGTCTGAATCAATATAAAATGCAAATATTTTGTAAAGAAACCCAAGCACACTTGGATATGAATCCACATTTAAAAGAACAGGGTCTGGAGGCGGCCAGTAATGGAGCTAATCTTATAACACCCGATTTATGGTTGAGAAATTGTCGTAGTCGTTCGGCCTCGCCAGCTTCCACGGTGTCAATATCACCCGGACCACCTGGACAGGCTAATATCTGTAACGAAAGAAGTGCTAACAGTCCATTGCCACGTTTAACCCTTAACAACAGCTCTTTGCCCCTAACGAGCAATACCAGTCACAAGCCCTTGATTTCAGTGGCTCCTGTCTCGAAATTAATGTCTAAATCACCTAGTATTCTAGCCAATCGGCAATCGCCCAAACATAATCGTAAAAAGCGACCCGTTAGAGCATGTGTAAGGGAAGAAATGTTAAATACTAGAAACAGCGAAGTGAAATCTAATTGTTCACCTTCCTTGGCACCGGTTAGCATTAAACCAAAACCTTTAATGGCGTCCTTAAATGATAACAACCGTTCCGGTTTAAACCAGTCCAATTCACAATCGTTAACGCAATTTGCTGCTTCGGGGGTGCAAGATTTACACATGAATGTACCGCCATTATCACCCTTAAATGAAACGCATAGCTCACAGCCGACCACGCCCCACAGTCTACCGCCCACACCCAATAGAGGACCCACCGCCATACCACCCGCTTTTTTTGCCACAACACCCAACAATCAAGCAACACAAAATGCTCAAACAATGGGTTTTGCGCCACGTCCTCCATTTATGCCAAATCCTAATAACGGCTTCTTACCTAGATTTTTGGGTAACTTTGGCGGCTTACCACCTCCACCACCGCACGCAGCCGCTGCATTAATGCCACCCGAATTAACAGCCTTAAATACTCTAATAGGCACTCCGCCGCCAGTAACAATTATGGTACCTTATCCGGTAATAATACCTCTGCCCATACCCATACCAGTACCCCTGCCCATAGTGGATTTCTATAAAGCCCACTTAACACCCGAAGAACGCAAGAAATACGAAGAAGAACAGCAACAAATGAAACAGGAAAAGGAAACTACTAACAGTGAACCACCGTTAACTAACCGAGACACTGAAGAACCTTTAGACTTTACCAAAACCAAGGAATTGGAACAAGAAAGTGTCAGACTTAAAGACACAGACTCCCCCAAAACTTTACCAGAAGTTGACGACACCAAAGAGGTGGAACAAACTTCTGAAGAAACAAAAAACACAAACACTGAAGTTGCAACCTCCCGTACAAGACACTTACAATGTGTACTCAGCAGCGAAGAAGCGCCACAAACTAACACAGACAACCGAACCAGCACAACCAAATTAAAAAGTGATTTTGTAGCCAGTAATCAAGATACAAATGAAGACTCCAGTGAATTACAAGGTGGCAGCAGCAGTAACATTACAGCGTCTGGGGGAGGAGGAGGAGGAGAAACAAATCAAAAATTACCTAAACTTAAAATAACACGACTACAAACCAAACGTACTCTTATACAAACCAAAGAATCCGAATGCTCAAGGCCTTTGCGCAAGCGTAAACGTATAATCGATTGTGATTTTCAAAAGTTAAACAGCACGACAACCAGCAATAAGGAAGTAAACGAGCCACCGCCACCACACGAAGAAGAATTAAACACAACGACTGAAAACGAAACGCCAACCCACAAAGGTCAAACTAATAATTCGAATAATAATAATAAAAAATAAACTTATTTTTAGCTTTAAGTCCCCCAAACCCCAAACCCAAACATTATAAATAATATTAAAAAGCACTTAAAGCGCTTGGAAAAACTCTATACAAAAGAAAGAAAATAAAAACAAAGCATATAACTTTGAAAATTATAGTATTACATTTTAAGGTTATGTTTTCTTAATAAAAAAAATCAAATTTTTGTACTTAATTTCATTATAAATTTCTTTTATAATTTTTAATTTTATATTAAAGTGTGCAATTTGTTTTAAGTATATAACTATTATTTTTAATTAATTAATTTTTAATAGTCTATAGAAATTTTTTTACATATATTTTTTTATTTATAAATATGTATTTTATATTTATTTTTTACAACTCCTTTTTATTTCCTTCCTTTTTTGATACTAACAAAAATTATGTTAATTTATTTAAAAATAAAATTATTTAAAATTGTTAATTGGTTAAATACAATAAATTAAAAACGATTAAAAAATATAAAAAAATAAAACAGTAGTTTTTTGTTCAGTTAAATTTTTTTCAGATACATTCCGAAGAGAATATTGGTTATAACATGACCGATTTTCTAGTCTATAGTTTATTGTACAATCCAGTCTAGTATATAATCTAGTCTTAAATCTAATCTGAAGTCTAATCAATAGTCTGGTCTATAGTCTCTTCTATAAAAGAGTCTAACATCAAATCAATAGTGTGATCTATAGTTTATTCTAAAGCATAGTCTAGAGTTAATCTATAGCCTAGCTATAATCTACACTATAGTTTAGTCCATAACTTAGTACAGTCGATAGTTTAGTCTGTAGTCTAGTCTACAGTACTGTCTATAGTACTGTCTATAGTCTAGTCTACTGTCTAGTCTGTAGTCAAGAGTATAGTTTAGTCTGAAGTCTAGTCTATAGTCTTGTCTATAGTCTAGTCTATAGTCTTGTCTATAGTCTAGTCTATAGTCTAGTCTATAGTCTAGTCTATAGTCGAATGTATAGTCTAGTCTGTAGTCTAGTCTATAGTCTAGTCTATAGTCTAGTCTATAGTCTAGTCTATAGTCTAGTCTATAGTCTAGTCTATAGTCTAGTCTATAGTCTAGTCTATAGTCTAGGCTATAGTCTAGTCTATAGTCTAGTCTATAGTCTAGTCTATAGTCTAGTCTATAGTCTAGTCTATAGTCTAGTCTATAGTCTAGTCTATAGTCTAGTCTATAGTCTAGTCTATAGTCGAATGTATAGTCTAGTCTATAGTCTAGTCTATAGTCTAGTCCTAGTCTATAGTCTAGTCTATAGTCTAGTCTATAGTCTAGTCTATAGTCTAGTCTATAGTCTAGTCTATAGTCTAGTCTATAGTCTAGTCTATAGTCTAGTCTATAGTCTAGTCTATAGTCTAGTCTATAGTCTAGTCTATAGTCTAGTCTATAGTCTAGTCTATAGTCTAGTCTATAGTCTAGTCTATAGTCTAGTCTATAGTCTAGTCTATAGTCTAGTCTAGTCTAGTCTAGTCTATAGTCTAGTCTATAGTCTAGTCTATAGTCTAGTCTATAGTCTAGTCTATAGTCTAGTCTATAGTCTAGTCTATAGTCTAGTCTATAGTCTAGTCTATAGTCTAGTCTATAGTCTAGTCTATAGTCTAGTCTATAGTCTAGTCTATAGTCTAGTCTATAGTCTAGTCTATAGTCTAGTCTATAGTCTAGTCTATAGTCTAGTCTATAGTCTAGTCTATAGTCTAGTCTATAGTCTAGTCTATAGTCTAGTCTATAGTCTAGTCTATAGTCTAGTCTATAGTCTAGTCTATAGTCTAGTCTATAGTCTAGTCTATAGTCTAGTCTATAGTCTAGTCTATAGTCTAGTCTATAGTCTAGTCTATAGTCTAGTCTATAGTCTAGTCTATAGTCTAGTCTATAGTCTAGTCTATAGTCTAGTCTATAGTCTAGTCTATAGTCTAGTCTATAGTCTAGTCTATAGTCTAGTCTATAGTCTAGTCTATAGTCTAGTCTATAGTCTAGTCAATAGTCTAGTCTATAGTCTAGTCTATAGTCTAGTCTATAGTCTAGTCTATAGTCTAGTCTATAGTCTAGTCTATAGTCTAGTCTATAGTCTAGTCTATAGTCTAGTCTATAGTCTAGTCTATAGTCTAGTCTATAGTCTAGTCTATAGTCTAGTCTATAGTCTAGTCTATAGTCTAGTCTATAGTCTAGTCTATAGTCTAGTCTATAGTCTAGTCTATAGTCTAGTCTATAGTCTAGTCTATAGTCTAGTCTATAGTCTAGTCTATAGTCTAGTAGTCTAGTCTATAGTCTAGTCTATAGTCTAGTCTATAGTCTAGTCTATAGTCTAGTCTATAGTCTAGTCTATAGTCTAGTCTATAGTCTAGTCTATAGTCTAGTCTATAGTCTAGTCTATAGTCTAGTCTATAGTCTAGTCTATAGTCTAGTCTATAGTCTAGTCTATAGTCTAGTCTATAGTCTAGTCTATAGTCTAGTCTATAGTCTAGTCTATAGTCTAGTCTATAGTCTAGTCTATAGTCTAGTCTATAGTCTAGTCTATAGTCTAGTCTATAGTCTAGTCTATAGTCTAGTCTATAGTCTAGTCTATAGTCTAGTCTAGTCTAGTCTATAGTCTAGTCTATAGTCTAGTCTATAGTCTAGTCTATAGTCTAGTCTATAGTCTAGTCTATAGTCTAGTCTATAGTCTAGTCTATAGTCTAGTCTATAGTCTAGTCTATAGTCTAGTCTATAGTCTAGTCTATAGTCTAGTCTATAGTCTAGTCTATAGTCTAGTCTATAGTCTAGTCTATAGTCTAGTCTATAGTCTAGTCCATAGTCTAGTCTATAGTCTAGTCTATAGTCTAGTCTATAGTCTTGTCTATAGTCTTGTCTATAGTCTAGTCTATAGTCTAGTCTATAGTCTAGTCTGTAGTCTAGTCTATAGTCTAGTCTATAGTCTAGTCTATAGTCTAGTCTATAGTCTAGTCTATAGTCTAGTCTATAGTCTAGTCTATAGTCTAGTCTGTAGTCGAATGTAAAGTCTAGTCTGTAGTCTAGTTTATAGTCTAGTCTAGAGTCCAGTCTATAGTTGAATCTATAGTCTAGTCTGCTATTTAGTCTGGTATATAGTCTAGTCTTAAGTCTAATCTAAAATCTAGTCCATAGTCTGGTCTATAGTCACTTCTATAAAATAGTTTAAAATCAAATCAATAGTCTATAGTATAGTCTGTAGTCTAGTGTAGTCTTTAGTATAGTCTGTAGTCTAGTCTGTAGTTTAGTCTATAGACTAGTCTATAGTTTAGTCTAGAGTCCAGTCTATAGTTTAGTCTATAGTCTAGTCTATTGTCAAGTCTATATTCTAGTCTATTGTCAAGTCTATAGACTAGTCTATAGTTTCGTCAAGTCATAAGTCCAGGGTGTAGGCTTGTCTCCAGTCTATTTCTTGATCCAGTCTATAGTCTATTCTATGGTCTAGTCTTGTCTATAATCTAGTCGGTTCTATTTGACATAGAACTGAACTAGAACTGAGCCGTAACTGAGCTAGAGTTGAATTATAAATGAATTAGATTTTAACTAGAACAAAATTGGAACTGAACTAGATCTGACATAGAACAGAGCTATAACTTTGTCCTTTGTCAATCGCCAATTTTGTTTGAAATAAAAACGAATAAATATTAAAAAAACACAATGAACATCCCTGTCTTTTTGCAAAAAGTACATATTTTTATAACCATGCACAAAACAAAAAAGTAATAAAAAAATTCAAAACAAAATAAAAGTCAAAAATTTGCATTCAGTTTGCGCAAAAAAATTAAAAGAACATTTTATTTAAATGTTTAAAAGTGTAAAATACAAAATTTAACGCGAAAGAATGTTTTGTTTGTGTTGTTCATTTAAGTGTCAAAAATACCGGTCTGAACAGGTAAGATTACGTTTTTAATTTCGAGTAACAGTTGCCTTTGTATAATTTAGGAATGGAATTATAACTGAACTAAAACTAGTTATTAAGTTTGAAATTATGATTCCTAAGAAATAACAACAATTAATTTCTTGTAATTAGAGATTTTTGTTTATTATTTTTTTTAATATATTTAATATTTCAGTGCATTTTCTTTACGCAGAAAAAAATGCCAAAAAAGCTTTATAATCTTTTGTCAGTCGTTTTACAATACAATTTTGTTTGAAATAAAAAAAGAAGAAAGAACAAAGAAATAGTAAGAAGAAATAATAATAATAAGTAATAAAAAAAAGATGTTTTAAATACAACTATTATCTGTTTTGTTTGTTTTGGATTTAATTATACAAATTCCACAAAGAAATCTGGCTATCCATGCCAGCCACCGCCATAATGGGAGCTTTCCACATGGCAACTGGTCCGCTAGAATAGACAATATCCATTATGGCACCCGTCTTGTGTTCGGTGAGTACGGCCAGTGGCCGGAGACTCTTCCAGGAAAAGACCCGTACACGACCATCCCAACCGCCCGAAGCGAATACTTTTTGATCCGATCTAATGCGTAGACAATTAATACCGGAATTTTTCAATGATATGTCAGTGGAACGTTGAAGTTGCATTGATTGTCTTTGATAAGAAATGGCAGTCAATTTATCAGCTGAAAAGAACATAATGAAATTAGTTTTTTTTTAATTAAAACTTCAAATAAAAAATATTTACAAGGTCCTCCTATAATGCCTCTGTTAGTTAGAGGATCATAGTCCAAAGCCATGGGATCGGCATCTAATTGCAAGACATCCACCACCATGCCCGAACTAAGATCCCAAGTTAAGAAATGGCCACTTTCATAGCCGGCCAAAACAAACAGCTGCGAAGCACTTTCAAAGGGCTTAAAACAGGTCAATGTACCCAATTTGGGCAACTGAGCATCGTCAGGTACTAATATCTGTGATGGATTCTCCACATCATTTATATGTAATACTCCAATGGAATTCTCCTCACACGGATAAAATAACAAATGATCATCCTTGGCATTCGCAATCGAATGCAAAGCAGTGCGGCAATAGCCCACATAATTGGCATTTATGGTGAAATGCCTTTTATAGCCGGAATTATTTATGGACCACAAAGTCACCGAGCCACCCTTCTCCTGTGATATCAACATATCGTCCGTGTGATGTAGCGTTGTTATGGGCTCCTTGCCAATGTTGAAATGCAAAAGCGAACGATTCGTCTGCAAGTCCCACAGGAAAACGGAACCCTTAATAGTGCCAGCCAGCAGACGTTCGTTTTGGTGAAAGCACAACGAATTGACGGCACCCATTTCGGGACATCTTAAAGTAAAAACTGGATCCGGTGGTAAAACAGCCATTTCTCAACAGTTGTTTTGCGGTGATTTTGTGGTTCTTCTGTTTGTTAAACAAAATATCACTAATTAATTAAAATTAAAAAAAAAACTATACACAATTTTAGTAAAAGAAAAACATGGAATTTGCCAAGTAAAACAAAAGCGGCACAAAAACAAATAATGAAATCAAAGGAGAGAGAACAAAAACAGATGACAGCTGGTTTTTTATGTTTTTTGCTGAAATTTGCACATACACACAGTTGGAGTATTTAGTAGCAGAGAATGATAAATTAAAACTACCAAAGCATATTTTTAGGATGCTCAAATTGGAATTTGTGGCGACTTTTTTTCCTATTCCAAACTTAAACGGAAAAGTACGGGGAAGTTATAAACGTATTTAATGTCACCACTAAACTAAGTTATCGGAAATTTATCATCGCTAATTACATATAATTGCCTTATGCCTAGGGTTCTATAAATCGACTTTCGAATAATCGAACAATCGACTTTTTATCGAAAAAAGTCGAAAAGTCGAAGTCGACTATTTTGTTCCAAAAAAGTCGATAACTCGACTATCGTCTGTGAAAAAAGTCGAAAAGTCGACTTTGTGAATAAAAGTCGAAAAAAGTCGATAAGTCGAAAAAAGTCGATAAGTCGAAAAAAGTCGATAAGTCGAAAAAAGTCGATAAGTCGAAAAAAGTCGATAAGTCGAAAAAAGTCGATAAGTCGAAAAAAGTCGAAAAAAGTCGAAGAAAGTCGAAAAAAGTCGTAAAAAGTCGAAAAGTCGGAAAAGGTCGAAAAAAGTCGGAAAAAGTCGAAAAATCGAAAATTGTAGAAACAAGTCAAAAATAGTCAAAAATTTTAAAAAAGTGGAAAAAAAGTCAAAAACTCTAAAATAGTCGGAAAAACTCGAAAAAAGTCAAAAAATAGTCGGAAAAAAGTAGAAAGAAGTCGAAAATAGTCAAAAAGTCGAAAAAATCGAAAAGTCGAAAAAAGTCGAAAAGTCGAAAAAAGTCGAAAAAAGTCGAAAAGTCGACTATTTATAAAATACTTATAGTTGAAAAGTCTAAAAGTCGACTTTTATTTAAATGAAAAAAGTCGAAAAATCGACTTTTCATAAAATGCAAGAAGTCGAAAAGTCGACTTTTAACTAAATGAAAAAAGTCGAAAAGTCGACTTTTCGTTTCAACTATAGAACCCTACTTATGCCCTTGTTTTTTTTTTTCTTAAATTTTCAATTTTAAAATTTGTTTTATTTTTTCCCAAACCAGATTAATTTCCAACACACAATTTGTTGTATATGTTGTTGTTGTTTATTATTTTTGTCAAGGTATGGACAAAAAGTTATCTGGAATTTTCAGAAAATTGATTTCAACAGACATACAGACAGACAGACCTGATAAACATAAAAACGCAACTTTCCATGTCTGACTTTGATAATACGTAATAGAGCTACCATTCTGTTTTTATGAAATAAAATCGCTGAAAATAACAAAACTATGTGATATGGCAGCCGTTTAACGGTATTTTATTGTGTATTTTTATAATGATGCCAGATTAATTGTTAGTGTATTGTAAATAAATATTAAATAAAATATGGTAGCATTATTTTTCTTTTATATTTATATTAAAACTTGGCCACTAGCAATTATATAGCTGCGGTGTCCGAGTGGTTAAGGAGATGGACTTGAAATCCATTGGGTTCTACCCGCACAGGTTCGAATCCTGTCCGCAGCGTGAATTACTTTTTTTAACTTAATTTTTAAAAAAAAATAAGCAAAAAATATTTTTTTTCATAATTTTTTATTTTAAAAATTTTCGTAATACAATACATTAATTAATGAGTAAAGGGGGTGCATTATTTAAAAATGATTTCATTTCTTTTGTTTTTTTTTCTTTATAATTATAATTTGTTTATAATTAACAACATAAACACAAAATAACTTAATTTAACAAATTTATAATAAAAAAAAAACCAATTCAAGTACCGCAAACGAAAAATAAAAGTTTACAAAAAATAAACAATTTAAGAAAAAAATCCCAATTAAATCACATCATAAGCAATAAATTTAATTTAAACAAAAATAAATTCATATAAAATAATTTTTAAACTTTCGTTTTATGTTTTCTTTTAATGTTAAATAATTTTGTAATAATTATTTACAATTTGGCTCTTTGCTTAACACCTATGGCCTCCAAGACACCACATTCTTCTAAATGTTTAAATAATAAATCTAAATATTCCTCGCGATGTTTCATTAAATGACCGGCATGTAACGAATGTTTCCAACATTTCCAGGTTACCTTAATATCAGCTCTCTCCCAATTCTCACGTACAACTTGATTGGAGGAGGGTGGTCCGATTAGATCATTGTCGGAGACAAAGAAAAGGGCAGGTTTTTTACACAAAGTAGAATGGAACATTTGGCTCGAACGCATATAATGTACGGTGGCCTGATTGTGGAATGTTTTCAAATGGTAGCTGGAATAAAGAAAGGTAAGTAAGCATTATTATTTATTTATGCAAATTTTCTCCTTTACACAACTTACAGTGTATAATTACGTAGTGCCGTTTGCATACGCATATTTTTGGGAAATATCGATTTGGGTACACCCACCGGTATCTCGGTGATATCGGCGGCACTATCCCATACTTGACATATAATACGATTAAGAACATGTGAATAACGATCCATATCTCTGGACATTTGTAACATTAATTCACCAAATTGATAGGCACCCACTGAAAATCCATGCAATACAATGGGTTCATATGATTTGTTGCTTTCCAAAAACTTTAGGGTTTCTGCAGCCACCACTTGTGTGCCCTTGACGGGCCACAACAATTGCCAGGGTGTAATGTGCACGACCATGACATCAAAACCCAATTCTGTATAGATTTCAGCATATTTCTTAAGATGCTTCTGTTTGGCCATCAGCCAGGCCATCATTAAGACCAACGGATTGCCGGTGGGTTTTTTAAACCTGAAAGTATTATGTGAAAAGGAAATGTATAATTTAGTCTAGGAGAAGATATAATGGTTATTGAGAAAACTCCTTAGAATAAAAGACTATAGTCTGAAATGCAGTCTTGGCTAATCTTTAGCCTTGTCTTCAGTATAGTATAGTGTCTATAGTCTAGTCTATAGTCTAGTCTATAGTCTAGTCTATAGTCTAGTCTAGTCTAGTCTATAGTCTAGTCTATAGTCTAGTCTATAGTCTAGTCTATAGTCTAGTCTATAGTCTAGTCTATAGTCTAGTCTATAGTCTAGTCTATAGTCTAGTCTATAGTCTAGTCTATAGTCTAGTCTATAGTCTAGTCTATAGTCTAGTCTATAGTCTATTCTATAGTCTAGTCTACAGTCTTGTCTTTAGTATAGTCCTTAGTCTAGTCTATAGTCTAGTCTATAGTCTAGTCTATAGTCTAGTCTATAGTCTAGTCTATAGTCTAGTCTATAGTCTAGTCTATAGTCTAGTCTATAGTCTAGTCTATAGTCTAGTCTATAGTCTAGTCTATAGTCTAGTCTATAGTCTAGTCTATAGTCTAGTCTATAGTCTAGTCTATAGTCTAGTCTATAGTCTAGTCTATAGTCTAGTCTATAGTCTAGTCTATAGTCTAGTCTATAGTCTAGTCTATAGTCTAGTCTATAGTCTAGTCTATAGTCTAGTCTATAGTCTAGTCTATAGTCTAGTCTATAGTCTAGTCTATAGTCTAGTCTATAGTCTAGTCTATAGTCTAGTCTATAGTCTAGTCTATAGTCTAGTCTATAGTCTAGTCTATAGTCTAGTCTATAGTCTAGTCTATAGTCTAGTCTATAGTCTAGTCTATAGTCTAGTCTATAGTCTAGTCTATAGTCTAGTCTATAGTCTAGTCTATAGTCTAGTCTATAGGCTAGTCTATAGTCTAGTCTATAGTCTAGTCTATAGTCTAGTCTATAGTCTAGTCTATAGTCTAGTCTATAGTCTAGTCTATAGTCTAGTCTATAGTCTAGTCTATAGTCTAGTCTATAGTCTAGTCTATAGTCTAGTCTATAGTCTAGTCTATAGTCTAGTCTATAGTCTAGTCTATAGTCTAGTCTATAGTCTAGTCTATAGTCTAGTCTATAGTCTAGTCTATAGTCTAGTTTATAGTCTAGTCTATAGTCTAGTCTATAGTCTAGTCTATAGTCTAGTCTATAGTCTAGTCTATAGTCTAGTCTATAGTCTAGTCTATAGTCTAGTCTATAGTCTAGTCTATAGTCTAGTCTATAGTCTAGTCTATAGTCTAGTCTATAGTCTAGTCTATAGTCTAGTCTATAGTCTAGTCTATAGTCTAGTCTATAGTCTAGTCTATAGTATAGTCTATAGTCTTGTCTTTAGTATAGTCCTAGTATAGTCCTTAGTCTAGTCTATAGTCTAGTCTATAGTCTAGTCTATAGTCTAGTCTATAGTCTAGTCTATAGTCTAGTCTATAGTCTAGTCTATAGTCTAGTCTATAGTCTAGTCTATAGTCTAGTCTATAGTCTAGTCTATAGTCTAGTCTATAGTCTTGTCTTTAGTATAGTCCTTAGTCTAGTCTATAGTCTAGTTTATAGTCTAGTCTATAGTCTAGTCTATAGTCTAGTCTATAGTCTAGTCTATAGTCTAGTCTATAGTCTAGTCTATAGTCTAGTCTATAGTCTAGTCTATAGTCTAGTCTATAGTCTAGTCTATAGTCTAGTCTATAGTCTAGTCTATAGTCTAGTCTATAGTCTAGTCTATAGTCTAGTCTAGTCTATAGTCTAGTCTATAGTCTAGTCTATAGTCTAGTCTATAGTCTAGTCTATAGTCTAGTCTATAGTCTAGTCTATAGTCTAGTCTATAGTCTAGTCTAGTCTATAGTCTAGTCTATAGTCTAGTCTATAGTCTAGTCTATAGTCTAGTCTATAGTCTAGTCTATAGTCTAGTCTATAGTCTAGTCTATAGTCTAGTCTATTGTCTAGTCTATAGTCTAGTCTATTGTCTAGTCTATAGTTTAGTCTATGGTATAATCTACAGTCTGGTATAGTCTATAGTATAGTTTATGGTCCATCTTTTAGTTTAGTTTATAGTCTAGTCTATCTTTCAGTCTAGTTTATAGTCTAGCCTATCTTATAGTCTAGTCTATGGTCTAGCGTCCCATGTTGTGACATATCTCTACTTACTCTAATGTATTTCTATCCACTTCACTTTTAAATGTACCATTTGTATATAAAGTCATATTTTTAGTTATTTCTTTTGAAGAAATATAACGACGATTCTTTAACGGAGCCATGGCGTTCTGTAAGAAAATAACAATAGAAATTTAATAACATATAGGTAGAATTTACAAAGAAACTTAAATTTAAATTGTTAGTAATACTTTATATAGTTATAGTTAATTATTTTATTTTTATACAGTTGGCAATTTAAAGTTAAAAATTTAAACAGCTTACAAAACAATATTTTTGCGGTTGCTATTTCTTTAGTGTGTTTATAACTTTGTTATAGAAATTTTTGCTTAAAAGCGGCTGGTCTTTTAGTTATTTTTTTGAGCGTTAGTAGTCAGTACTTTGATAGTAATTTTGAACTGATAAAAAGAGTCCAATAGTTGATTAGAAATGTTTAGGTGAAACTGATAAGTTGCGTTTAAATTTCGATAATATTAATAAAGAGAATAAGAGAAATTTTATTAATGTTTATGACAATAAAAGTTGTAAACAAATAAATAGGCTTATTTTTAGGGGAAGAAGATAAAATTTGGTGACATTTTTTGACTACAATCCAAAATTTACCATCGAATGCATCATGATCTTGATACATTTCACATTTTATAATATTAACAAAATTTTACACATTTTCTTTTTAAATAGTATATTAAACAAATGTTTACACTCACTTTATAATATCTTTTAATAAATTTATACAATTTAAATAAAACTATTAATAAAATACTAATATAAATAAATTCAAGCATTTTTACACGTTTTTTTAGAAACAAATATTAAAAAAAATTAAATTTTCTGTTAAATTTCAAGTTCATTTAAGTTGCAATTATAATAGAAACTGAATTAAAAAAGCAACAAAAAAGGAAAATTCAAAATGAACAATCAAACGACAAAAAATAGAACAAAAAAACCGTATCACTACTGAGTTTGCTCTTGTGAAAAACTAGAAAAATTAGTCTAAAACTACTGATGAGAGTAAATTGTCTACAGCAACTAAAAAAAGCGACAGAAAAACTACAATAAATAAATTTCAATTTCGTATAGAAAGATGTAATGCAAAAAACAAAAAAAAAAACACCCGCAACTACTAAAGTTACTTTCTATAGAAAATAAAGTCAGCTTAGAGAATTTACTAATTGACTTGACAGTCAAAAGTTATTCTCCTAAAAAAAGGGGGTACTGACGCCTAAAAGAGGAAAAAAGTGTTCTATTAAACGTACATCTAACGAATATGACACGCAAATGTTTAAATTGAAGGTACATACATCCATACATTTGTAATTGGATTTTGATTGGCCAAACAAAAATAAAACTATATAATAACTGATCATTACAATTGTTAAATGAAATTTCGAAATTTACAAACAAAAACAGCTGTTTTAATAAAATTATGAAACTAGAGTAAGAAATTTAATAGCAGGTGTTGGATTTATTAACTAATATGTTTTATGCATATTAATTTTGATGAGTTTATTTGTCAAATGTTTAAGAATTTTATTCTAATATTAAACCAAAGCTATTGTGGTTTAGAAAACTACACCATTCCTAGTACTAAGTAAGGAAGTAAGGTACGTAAGTAAGTAAGTAAGTAAGTAAGTAAGTAAGAAGTAAGTAAGTAAGTAAGTAAGTAAGTAAGTAAGTAGTAAGTAAAGTAAGTAAGTAATAAGTAAGTAAGTAAGTAAGTAAGTAAGTAGTAAGTAAGTAAGTAAGTAAGTAAGTAAGTAAGTAAGTAAGTAAGTAAGTAAGTAAGTAAGTAATTAAGTAAGTAAGTAAGTAAGTAAGTAAGTAAGTAAGTAAGTAATTAAGTAAGTAAGTAAGTAAGTAAGTAAGTAAGTAAGTAAGGTAAGTAAGTAAGTAAGTAAGTAAGTAAGTAAGTAAGTAAGTAAGTAAGTAAGTAAGTAAGTAAGTAAGTAAGTAAGTAAGTAAGTAAGTAAGTAAGTAAGTAAGTAAGTAAGTAAGTAGTAAGTAAGTAAGTAAGTAAGTAAGTAAGTAAGTAAGTAAGTAAGTAAGTAAGTAAGTAAGTAAGTAAGTAAGTAAGTAAGTAAGTAAGTAAGTAAGTAAGTAAGTAAGTAAGTAGAAGTAAGTAAGTAAGTAAGTAAGTAAGTAAGTAAGTAAGTAAGTAAGTAAGTAAGTAAGTAAGTAAGTAAGTAAGTAAGTAAGTAAGTAAGTAAGTAAGTAGTAAGTAAGTAAGTAAGTAAGTAAGTAAGTAAGTAAGTAAGTAAGTAAGTAAGTAAGTAAGTAAGTAAGTAAGTAAGTAAGTAAGTAAGTAAGTAAGTAAGTAAGTAAGTAAGTAAGTAAGTAAGTAAGTAAGTAAGTAAGTAAGTAAGTAAGTAAGTAAGTAAAGTAAGTAAGTAAGAAGTAAGTAAGTAAGTAAGTAAGTAAGTAAGTAAGTAAGTAAGTAAGTAAGTAAGTAAGTAAGTAAGTAAGTAAGTAAGTAAGTAAGTAAGTAAGGAAGTAAGAAGAAAGTAAGTAAGTAAGTAAGTAAGTAAGTAAGTAAGTAAGTAAGTAAGAGTAAGTAAGTAAGTAAGTAAGTAAGTAAGTAAGTAAGTAAGTAAGGAAGTAAGTAAGTAAGTAAGAAGTAAGAGTAAGTAAGTAAGTAAGTAAGTAAGGAAGAGTAAGTAAGTAAGGAAGTAAGTAAGTAAGGAAGTAAGGAAGTAAGTAAGTAAGTAAGAAGGAAGTAAGTAAGTTCCTATCTTTCATCGCTCTCTTGCTAGTCGACCTATGCTATGATACTATAGCTATCTAAGCTAGACGAGCGAGACGAGCTACGAGCGAGCGAGCGAGCGAGCGAGCGAGCGAGCGAGCGAGCGAGCGAGCGAGGCGAGCGAGCGAGCGAGCGAGCGAGCGAGCGAGCGAGCTAGCGAGCGAGCGAGCGAGCGAGCGAGCGAGCGAGCGAGCGAGCGAGCGAGCGAGCGAGCGAGCGAGCGAGCGAGCGAGCGAGCGAGCGAGCGAGCGAGCGAGCGAGCGAGCGAGCGAGCGAGCGAGCGAGCGAGCGAGCGAGCGAGCGAGCGAGCGAGCGAGCGAGCGAGCGAGCGAGCGAGCGAGCGAGCGAGCGAGCGAGCGAGGAGCGAGCGAGGCGAGCGAGCGAGCGAGCGAGCGAGCGAGCGAGCGAGCGAGCGAGCTAGCTAGCAGCGAGCGAGCGAGCGAGCGAGCCGAGCGAGCGAGCGAGCGAGCGAGCAGCGAGCGAGCGAAGCGAGCGAGCGAGCGAGCTAGCGGAGCGAGCGAGCGAGCGAGCGAGCGCGAGCGAGCGAGCGAGCAGCGAGCGAGCGAGCGAGCGAGCGAGCGAGCGAGCGAGCGAGCGAGCGAGCGAGCGAGCGAGAGCAGCGAGCGAGCGAGCGAGCGAGCAGCGAGCGAGCGAGCGAGCGAGCGAGCGAGCGAGCGAGCGAGAGCGAGCGAGCGTAGCGAGCGAGCGAGCGAGCGAGCGAGCGAGCAGCGAAGTAGCAGCGAGCGAGCGAGTGAGCGAAAGCGAGGAGCGAGCGAGAGAGCGATGAGGCGACCGAGCGAGCTAGCGAGCGAGCGAGGAGCGAGCGATAGAGCGAGCGAGCAGGAGCGAGCGCTAGCGCGATAGCGAGCAGCGAGCGGCAGCGAGCGAGCGAGAGAGCGAGCGTAGCAGGGAGCAGCGAGCGAGAGCGAGCTAGCGAGCGAGGAGCGTAGGAGAGAGCGAGGCGAGCGAGCGGCTATCTATCTATCAGCTATTATCTACCTTATCTATCTATTCTAATATCTATCATCTATCTATCTATCTATCTCCTATCTATCTATCTATCTATCATCATCTATCTATCATTATCTATCTATCTATCTATCTATCTATCTATCTATCTATATTCGTAAAATTTATCGAAAAAGTCACTTCTTTTGAAAAAGTGATCTTTTTGGTTGAAAAGTAAAATATTGACAATACTATTTACTTTTTATTTACACTTCTTTTCAAATCAACACGTGTATGCTTTTATTACATTTCTATACTAAATATATTTCGTAATAAACTTCACTTGTTAAGCCCGACTTTACTAATAGGGAAATAAACTAGTTCGCAGTAAAAACAATTTAGAATATTTAAATTTATGACAAAACAAATCGATTAATTCCAGTTTAACATTTACTTAATGTACAAATAATTATTAAAATTAATAATGGTTAATAACAAAAAAATATCAGTAAAACATTAACATTAAACTAATAACGCTAAATTATTTATATTAATCACCTTATAAAGTGCTTACAAATGCTTTTTTCTTTCATACAAACGGTTGTAAATTTTTACAAATTTAAAAACAGAATAAAAGAAAAAAACACAATAATTAAAAAATAAACGAAATAGTGAGTGATGTTTGTAAATTGATATACATTTGTTTTTTTCTATTCTTTCGATTTTCTCACCCCTCTATGTAGCCGAATATATAGGGTCTATTATTATATACTATAATTATTAAATATAAAAGAATTTTATTCAACATACCTGATGTTGTAGGTTTCTCTATTAGTTTTAGAAGAAAACAAAAAAAACTAAAACGTGATACCCTCTAAAACAAACTATTATGATAGATTTATAAATTATTATTCTCTATAAACGTGACTAGTGTTTGCTCTTTTTTTCTTTTCTGAATTAAAAAAGAGTATAAAAGATAAGAGCTTAGAATTAAGTAGAGAGAAGAATACAATTATAACAAAACCAGTGAAGAGATTTTGAAAAGGGGGAAATTTATTATAAAAATGTTAAGAGTAAAGTTGAAAAAAGTATTTTACAAGGATTTCTAAACTTTTTGAATATTTTGAAATGGGTTTTGTTTGAAATCTAGCTTTATTTTATAAATAACAAATAATTGGCCATTTGGGGTTTAAAAATTTCGCCCTAGCGTACTCTTTGCTCATCACTGTGAGAAATTTATTTATGAATTACTTGAGGTTAAGTGTTAGTAACATTTTTTTATTACATTTGTTTAAATAGAAACAAGCAATATGTGAAAATTATTATGTAAATTAAACCTTTAGAGATAAATTTAAATATGAATGAATTATTTGCGTTTGTGGTTTGTAAATAAGATTTAATGATTTTGATTTAACGGTTTTAAAGTTCAATATTACTGTAAATAAAACAATCTTGAGAACTGATATGCATCTACTAAGCTTGACAATTTCCTATAACGCTTTGTCGCAATCATTTTGTTTATATTTTCCCCTTTATTTAAACAAAATTAGCCCCCCCATAGTTGCTTTTAAAATCTTTATCTTAAACAATAACATTATTTAATCTTTTAAAATTAGATAACAATATACAGAAGTTTGTAACAATCAGCAAATAATAAGCGTATTCAACTTTTATAAATAATGACCTTTAATATCAACAATTTTAATAGGAAAAATACACATTACCTAAGTAATCAAGTTGATAAGAAAAAAAGAAGCTTTTGTGTATTTTGCCCTTTTTGTAAAAAAAAGAACAGAAATGTTAGATAATATAAAATACGTCTGTCTGGTTTGGAAATATTCGCTGATAACTTTCATAATAACAGTTTTTAAAACAAAAGTATATTTTAGACTTTGTTGACCGTTTAGTCCAAGCTTCCCATACCAATTCGATTCAAAATATCTTTTCTGTTTTCATCTACCTTCTATATTCGCATATATTATATTAAACAAATAACCAGCTAGCATGAAAACCTATAACACCTGCTACGACTACGTCATAGAATCATTTTTAAATAAATTTTTCCTTTCTTTAAATTATTTCACATTATTATAGTTTCTTTTATTAATAATATTTTTTTCTTGTTGGCAATTTGTCAAACATTTTACCAACAAAAGGTTTAGCTCATCTACATTTTAAATTGTTATAAATAAATTAAAATGCAAAAAAAAAAAAAAACTACTAGACAATGCTGGTATTACAAATGTCATTAATTATGCATGACTTTATTTTATAAATATGTAGTATTTACGAATTGTTTACAATTAAAAAGTATTAATTCAAAACAAATTAATAAAAATACAGTATACTACACACTAGTATATAGTTAAGTATATAGCGTAGTCATAGTCTTGTTTTTAGTCAAGTCTATAGTCCAGTCTATAGTTTAGTCCATAGCCTAGTCTATAGTCTAGTCTATAGCCTAGAATATAGGAAATAGTATTGTGTATAGTCTAGTCTATAGTCTAGTCTTTAATTTACTCTATAGTCTAATCTATAGTCTAGTCTATAGTCTAATCTATAGTCTAGTCTATAGTCTAATCTATAGTCTAGTCTATAGTCTAGCCTATAGTCTAGTTTATAGTCTAGTCTATAGTCTAGTCTATAGTCTAGTATATAGTCTAGTCAATCGTCTAGTCTATAGTCTAGTCTATAGTCTAGTCTATAGTCTAGACTATAGTCTAGTCTATAGTCTAGTCTATAGTCTAGTCTATAGTCTAGTCTATAGTCTAGTCTATAGGCTAGTCTATAGTCTAGTCTATAGTCTAGTCTATAGTCTAGTCTATAGTCTAGTCTATAGTCTAGTCTATAGTCTAGTCTATAGTCTAGTCTATAGTCTAGTCTATAGTCTAGTCTATAGTCTAGTCTATAGTCTAGTCTATAGTCTAGTCTATAGTCTAGTCCATAGTCTAGTCTATAGTCTAGTCTACAGTCTAGTCTATAGTCTAGTCTATAGTCTAGTCTATAGTCTAGTCTATAGTCTAGTCTATAGTCTAGTCTATAGTCTAGTCTATAGTCTAGTCTATAGTCTAGTCTATAGTCTAGTCTATAGTCTAGTCTATAGTCTAGTCTATAGTCTAGTCTATAGTCTAGTCTATAGTCTAGTCTATAGTCTAGTCTAGTCTATAGTCTAGTCTATAGTCTAGTCTAGTCTAGTCTAGTCTATAGTCTAGTCTAGTCTATAGTCTAGTCTATAGTCTAGTCTAGTCTATAGTCTAGTCTATAGTCTAGTCTATAGTCTAGTCTATAGTCTAGTCTATAGTCTAGTCTATAGTCTAGTCTATAGTCTAGTCTATAGTCTAGTCTATAGTCTAGTCTATAGTCTAGTCTATAGTCTAGTCTATAGTCTAGTCTATAGTCTAGTCTATAGTCTAGTCTATAGTCTAGTCTATAGTCTAGTCTATAGTCTAGTCTATAGTCTAGTCTATAGTCTAGTCTATAGTCTAGTCTATAGTCTAGTCTATAGTCTAGTCTATAGTCTAGTCTATAGTCTAGTCTATAGTCTAGTCTATAGTCTAGTCTATAGTCTAGTCTATAGTCTAGTCTATAGTCTAGTCTATAGTCTAGTCTATAGTCTAGTCTATAGTCTAGTCTATAGTCTAGTCTATAGTCTAGTTTATAGTCTAGTCTATAGTCTAGTCTATAGTCTAGTCTATAGTCTAGTCTATAGTCTAGTCTATAGTCTAGTCTATAGTCTAGTCTATAGTCTAGTCTATAGTCTAGTCTATAGTCTAGTCTATAGTCTAGTCTATAGTCTAGTCTATAGTCAAGTCTATAGTCTAGTCTATAGTCTAGTCTATAGTCTAGTCTATAGTCTAGTCTATAGTCTAGTCTATAGTCTAGTCTATAGTCTAGTCTATAGTCTAGTCTAGTCTATAGTCTAGTCTATAATCTAGTCTATAGTACATAGTCTAGTCTATAGTCTAGTCTATAGTCTAGTCTATAGTCTAGTCTATAGTCTAGTCTATAATCTAGTCTATAGTCTGGTCTATAGTCTAGTCTATAATCTAGTCTATAGTCTAGTCTATAGTCTAGTCTATAGTCTAGTCTATAGTCTAGTCTATAGTCTAGTCTATAGTCTAGTCTATAGTCTAGTCTATAGTCTAGTCTATAGTCTAGTCTATAGTCTAGTCTACAGTCTAGTCTATAGTCTAGTCTATAGTCTAGTCTATAGTCTAGTCTATAGTCTATAGTATAGCCTATAGTCTAGTCTATAGTCTAGTCTATAGTCTAGGCTATAGTCTAGTCTATAGTCTAGTCTATAGTCTAGTATAGTCTATAGTATAGTCTATAGTCTAGTCTATAGTCTAGTCTATAGTCTAGTCTATAGTCTGGTCTGTAGTATAGTCTATAGTATAGTCTATAGTCTAGTCTATAGTCTAGTCTATAGTCTAGTCTATAGTCTAGTATAGTCTATAGTATAGTCTATAGTCTAGTATAGTCTATAGTATAGTCTATAGTCTAGTCTATAGTCTAGTCTATAGTCTAGTCTATAGTCTAGTCTGTAGTATAGTCTATAGTATAGTCTATAGTATAGCCTATAGTCTAGTCTATAGTCTGGTCTGTAGTATAGTCTATAGTATAGTCTATAGTCTGGTCTATAGTCTAGTCTATAGTCTAGTCTATAGTCTAGTCTATAGTCTAGTATAGTCTATAGTATAGTCTATAGTCTAGTATAGTCTATAGTATAGTCTATAGTATAGTCAATAGTCTAGTCTATAGTCTAGTCTACAGTCTAGTCTATAGTCTAGTCTATAGTCTACAGTCTAGTCTATAGTCTAGTCTATAGTCTACAGTCTATATAGCCTAGTCTATAGTCTGTCTATAGTCTAGTCTATAGTCTAGTCTATATTCGAGTGTATAGTCTAGCCTATAGTCCAGTCTATAGTCTAGTCTATAGTCTGGTCTATAGTCTAGTCTATAGTCTAGTCTATGGTCTAGTATATAGTCTAGTCTATGGTCTAGTCTATTGTCGATTCTAAAGTAAAGACGTTAGGCAAGTCTAGTCCATAGTCTAGTCTATAGTGTAATCTATAGTCTATAGTTATCTAGTTTACAGTCCAGAATACAGTCTAGTCTATAATAAAGACTAATGTCTATTCTATAGTCTTAACTATAGTCTAGTCTATAGTACAGACAATTGTCTAGTCTATAGTTTAAATTATGAAAAGCATATTTTTTAGTATTCCATTCAACAAATTTAAATTAATTCAAATGTTTAAAGTTTAATTACGTTAACATTAGCTAGAGAGAAAGTACAATTTTAACCCCTTAATTAAGTGGTTAATATAATAATAGCCTTATAAAAAAACTAATTATAAATAAAATTAAAATATTATTAAAACAAATGATTCTCCTAAATTTTAAATTTAAAAACCCTGAGAAAGAAAACAAAAAATGCATTGATATTAACAGTAACAAACAAATTAATTATATTGACAAAGTGTATAAAGAAAATTGTGTTGTTTTTTTATTATATTGATATAAATACTTTTGATATCATTAGGTTAACTAGCTAAAGATAAAGAAATTGTGCTCAACAATTTATATAAAAATTATGCACTTTTTCTTTACACAATAAACTTTGTACTTTGAACATTTGGCTATAAATCAGTGTAAAATTGAGGTAAAAAAAAAAGAATAAAGACTCGTCTTACTTATGCATGAATACACAAATATTGCAAATAAATCTTGCATATATAATAATTAAAATTAATTGAAGTATAATAAAGTAAAATGTGTTAGTATGTATAAATGTAACAAACAAACAAACAGACAATGCACGCAACAGCCAAAACATATATTGAAAATTCAATTGAATATAGTTCAATAGCCATCAATAAAAATTAATGAATATTGAAGAAGATTCAATATATAAAATAAATTTAAATTATTATTATTACGGTTTGAAAACTTATGTTTGTTTTTTAGTATTTAGTAACTTAATTAAATTAGTTTTAAAATTAAGAAAATAACAAATTGTGCTTACTTGATGAACTAGTTTAGAACACTGGGACTGCAGTGGCATATTTAAACTTGAAAAATTACGTATTTGTTGTAATGGTTTATATTTGGACATTAACAGCATGGGAGTAGCAGCTGAAGTGCCAGTAAAAGATGTTGTTGCTCCCTTAGGAGCTGAAGTATAACCACGTAATTGAGCTTAGTTTAAGGAAAATAGATAAATAGTTATAATAAGATTGCATTTAAGAAGATTTAGAAAAAAAAATAGAAACAACAATTACCAGCATTTGTATGTTGGAAGCCTACGTTAAGGTTGGCAGCAGCCGTTTGCAAAGTTGTTAACGTTTTTCGTATAGAGTTTTGATGTTTGCTAGAGATGATTGAATTGATGTTGTTTGATAATGTAGTGTTTGATAGGCCTATTAAAGGTCTAGTAGATGTTTTGGTTGATGATTTAATAAAACACAAACGTGGTGCCGTAGTATTCAAGACAAAACGGGATATGGTAGCCATTTTTGGTTTGTTTGTTAAACTGTTTTTTTTTTTTGTGTAATGAAGGTATACAACTGAAAACGTAAAGAAATATATATATATATAAACTTAAAATAAATGTTTAACAATACATTTGTAATTTTACTTTTACTAGAAACAAAAGCCTAATTTAATAGATTTTTTAAGGGGTTTATCAGTTTTGAATTTTTCTTTTAAACCAAGAAGTAAGGGTTTGTTATTGTTTTTATGTTAAAGAGCTTAAATAAGAGAATGATAGTAGCTAGAGAGTGAGGAAAACCATGAGAAACCACAATAGTTTTTTTTTTAGTTTAATAATAATTTTATATAAATTTTAGTATTTAGTAAATTGTTTTGTTAGTTGTTGCTTGTTTCTATATGTTGTATATTGTACATTAGTTTGGTTGGCTGAAGCTTTCGACTCACGCATAGCTAATAACACAAATAGAGGGGAAATATAGATATCAAGGTCCAAAATATTGTAAACTTCACACTATGTAGTTGATAAGAAATTGATATGATACTTATATAAAAATATCGAAATATTCTATAGCCTAGTATCATTGCCAAGTCTATATTCTAATCTATAACTTAGTATCTAGTCTATTCTAGTGTTAATTGCACAGTTTAGTCAGTCTAGTCTGTAGTATCAACCTTTAGTTTATTCTAGTTAGATATAGTCTGTATATAGCATGCCTTTATGATCTATTTATTTATTATCTATCTATCTATCTATGAGCGAGCGAGCGAGCGAGCGAGCGAGCGAGCGAGCGAGCAGCGAGCGAGCGAGCGACGAGCGAGAGGAGCGAGCGAGCGAGCGAGCGAGCGAGCGAGGAGCGAGCGAGCGAGCGAGCGAGCGAGCGAGCGAGCGAGCGAGCGAGCGAGCGAGCGAGCGAGCGAGCGAGCGAGCGAGCGAGCGAGAGAGCGAGCGAGCGAGCGAGCGAGAGAGCGAGCGAGGCGAGCGAGCGAGCGAGCGAGCGAGCGAGCGAGCGAGAGCGAGCGAGCGAGCGAGCGAGCGAGCGAGCGAGCGAGAGAGCGAGCGAGCGAGCGAGCGAGCGAGCGAGCGAGCGAGCGAGCGAGCGAGCGAGCGAGCGAGCGAGAGAGAGAGCGAGCGAGCGAGCGAGCGAGCGAGCGAGCGAGCGAGCGAGCGAGCGAGCGAGCGAGCGAGAGAGCGAGCGAGCGAGCGAGCGAGCGAGCGAGCGAGGAGAGAGCGAGCGAGCGAGCGAGCGAGCGAGCGAGCGAGCGAGCGAGAGAGCGAGCGAGCGAGCGAGCGAGCGAGCGAGCGAGCGAGCGAGCGAGCGAGCGAGCGAGCGAGCGAGGAGCGAGCGAGCGAGCGAGCGAGCGAGCGAGCGAGGGAGCGAGCGAGCGAGCGAGGGAGCGAGGGAGCGAGGATAGCGAGCGAGGGAGCGAGCGAGCGAGCGAGCAGGAGCGAGCGAGCGAGAGAGCGAGCGAGCGAGAGAGCTAGCGAGCGAGCGAGAGAGCGAGGAGCGAGCGAGCGAGCGAGCGAGCGATCGAGAGAGCGAGCGAGCTATCTAGCTATCGATATCTAGCTATCTATCTATCGATCGATCTATATATCTATATCTCGATCATCTATCTATCGATCTATCATATCTATCTATCTATCTATCTATCTATCATCTACTATTATCTATCTATCTATCTATCTATCTATCTATCTATCTATCTATCTATCTATCTATCTTTGAAAAGTAAATTAGTACTAGAATTAGACCTATTTACGAGTTCCTAACCTGTTTCAGATCATGCTTAACTTTGTTGCATGTTTTCCTTGAGAACAGCATATAAACAAAAAAAAATGCTTTCCACAGTTCCACACTTACGACTACACCATAAGCCATCTTTTACTATCAGTAGGGTGTAATTAAATATATAGAAACAACAACTACAAATACAATTTATATTACACACCAACACCGCACATTACCACACGACAGAAAATTTTGAAAAGTTCAACGTTAAAGAAAAATCTAAATACACATTGAGGCACAACACACAACATAGACTTTGTACCCAATCAGAGAAAAGGCATTTATATAAAAAAAATTAAGCAGGAATACTGATAAGCCTCAAAAAAAGGCAGTTTAAAGGAGCAAGATGTGGTAAAAACCAAAGATAGCATTAAACACTTCATACACAAAAAATGGGTATAGATTTTTTTGCTCTGTTCTGTTAAATTATTAATAGCCACAATTATTGTTAATTGCAACAAAGACTTACCTAGTTTTCGTGTCCACACGGAAAAAATAATTGTTGTATATTTCTTGCTTCCTGCTGTTGTCGTTGTGGTAACTTTATCGGCAACAATAATACTGTTGTATTGATTACTTCTTGTGTATGTTTTTCTGCGCACTTTAATATTCTTTTAATTAGATTTAATAAATGTCTGCTGATTTTTATTTTCTTTTTTTTTTTTTGCATAGAATTTATGCTATAATTATATTATCAACCGATTTCGGACCGACCCAATGCAGCCCGTAAACTGCACACACAATCCAAAACAAAAATTGCAATCCATTTAAGCGACACCTGCGTCAATTAGATTTCATGAGGTCGTTGTAGCTGTTTAAGAAAATGTTAACGCCGTCAAAGTTTTGTTGGTGACGGGAGATTTTTTTATCAAATTTTTAACGGTTAGGGAAATAAATAAAACAATAATTGAAGGGAATATAAAGTTAAATTACCAAATTCTTTAGAATTTAAGAATTTTTAAAAGCAATATAATAATTAAAGTTTATTTTTAAACTATGTTGAATGTACATATTTTTAACGGCGTTATTTCTACAGCCATTCATCGCCATTGTTATTTTCATTGTATTTTAAAGCGAATTTATAAACAGCTGTTAATTTTTTCATATTCGCCTTAGCGGGTTTATTAAAGTTGTCGTTTTATTTGTTTGTGTTTTGTGAAGTTTTCGAATAATTTGTGTTTTCTAATTTAATTCTTTTACTAAATAAATTATTAACAATTTAACAAGGTATTTATATCAAATTTTATTATACTAGCAGTGTTGAATATTAATAAGAACTTTAACACGTAAAATAAAATACATACATAATACCTATCTGCAAATTTTATTGTTTTTTTTTTTTAATTCCATTTCTGTTTCCTTATGTGGTAAAATTAAAGTCTTCTTGGCTTAACTGTTATATTTTCCTAATATTGCCCATTTTAATCGCGAATCGAGCTCCTTTTTATAATTAGCAAATAAAGTGCTCTATTGTATTTAGCGTATCGAGTAGTGGCCGCTTCCATTGTTTCTAAATATGGCCTTGGGTAAAAAAGGTACAAACAATACAACTTTTTACTCAATATTTAATTTTGATTAAAGATTTTCCGAAATATTTATGAAAAAATCTATAGTCTAGCTCTAAAGTCTTTTTCTCTTAACTGACATATTTTCCTAATATTGCCCAGTTTAATCGCGAATCGAGCTCCTTTTTATAAGTAGCAAATAATGTGCCATATTGTATTTAGCGTATCGAGTAGTGGCCGCTTCCCACTACTCGATACAATACAACTTTTTACTCAATATTTAATTTTGATTAAAGATTTTATGAAAAAAGTTAAATATTTATGAAAAAATCTATTGTCTAGTCTATAGTGTAGTCTATAGTGTAGTCTATAGTCTAGTCAAATCTAATGTATAGACTATAGTCTAGTATTTAGTCTAGTCTATAGTCTAGTCTATAGTCTAATCTATAGTCTAATCGATAGTATAATCTAAAGTCTAGTCTATATTCTTGTCTATACTATAGTCTAGTATATTCGCTAGTCTATATTCTAGTCTATAGTATAGTCTATAGTCTAGAATATAGTTTAGTCTATGGTCTAGTCTATAGTCTAGTCTATAATATTGAAATAAAACAAGTATTTCTTTATTTTTAATTTTTCTTATAAAATAAACATTTTTAATAACTTTATTTTAAATATTTTGTCAATAATTAATTTCACCTTTAAAAATCGGGTTAAAACCGTAATGTGGGTCTCTTGAAATCGGTTTGAATGGGTCTATCAGATGATAGTGTACCAGGTCTGTTACGATCTATACCGTTAGCAAGCGTCAATGTAGTCAAAGCTAATAATACAAGGGCTATGAGAATTACACGTTTAAAGAACTGCATGTTGTAGAGAATATGTTTGGAATATTTTATAATTTTTAGCTAATAACGAACTGTTGTGAGTTTTAAGAATTTTAAGCTTTTTATAGTCTTTCTATACATATATGAAATTCTTATCAGTTTATGTTTTTAAGTATGGTTTTAAGATAGGGTACATCACTTTGGCTAAGGGGGTTTTTATTTATAAATATTTTTATTTTAAATAAAAATAATAACACACTGTCAGTTTAAAAATACATGCAATGCTATTAAGACGAATTCTAAATTCGATAAATAAGGTTACAACCATTGATTGTTTAACCTTTTATTCGAATTAACGGAATTCTTAAAACAATGCGATCCGGGAAATCCTAGAGATCCATAAACATAATAACCTAATAAAAATCCCGTCCTACATATTTTGTGCTATGATGATAACGGCAAGGTGATTCACACAAATGATCGGATCCATCAGTCTTCTGATAAGAAAAAGTAATCTTCGATACAAGGGTATAAAAGCTGCTTTTCACTTAAAACACAACATTCACAAGTCGTCTACCGTTTTGAGTACTTCAAAGAAAACATCCTATACATCATGCAAATCTATAAAAATATTATCCTCGTAGCCTTTGCTTTGTTAGCTTTGGCCTCTTCATTGGTGAGTGCCGAGTGGAGACCTCATGGCAGTATTGGCGGTAGTGGTTTAAGACCTGGCAGACCACAAACTTTACCACCTCAAAGACCCAGACGACCAGATTTCAATGGACCTCGTCATCGTTTTTAAAGGAAATTTTTTAAAATGTAATTTTATAATAAAAAATAACTTAGTTTGAATAAATAAAATAAAGTTTTAAGTAAATTAATGATGTTTTGATTTTAATTATAAGGAACGATTGTTCATTAACACTATAATATATAGAATAGCCCACATGCTAGACTACACTATAAACTAGAATAGACTATAGATTAGTCTAAAGACTAGACTGTAGAATAGATTATAGACTAGGCTATAGACTATACTATAGACTGTACTATAGACTAGACTATAGACTAGACTATAGACTAGACTATAGACTAGACTATAGACTAGACTATAGACTAGACTATAGACTAGATTATCGACTAGACTATAGATTAGACTATAGACTAGACTATATACTAGACTATAGACTAGACTATTGATCAGACTATCGACTAGACTATAGATTAGACTATAGACTAGACTATAGACCAGACTATTGACTAGACTAGACTATAGACTAAACTATAGACTAGACTATAGACTAGACTATAGACTAGACTATAGACTAGACTATAGACTAGACTATAGACTAGACTATAGACTAGACTATAGACTAGACTATAGACTAGACTATAGACCTTACTATAGACTAGACTATAGACTAAACTATAGACTAGACTATAGACCTTACTATAGACTAGACTATAGACTAAACTATAGACTAGACTATAGACTAGACTATAGACTAGACTATAGACTAGACTATAGACTAGACTATAAACTAGACTATAGACTAGACTATAGATTAGACTATAGACTAGACTATATACTAGACTATAGACTAGACTATATACTAGACTATAGACTAGACTATAGACTAGACTATAGACTAGACTCTAGACTAGACTATAGACTAGACTATAGACTAGACTATAGACTATACTATAGACTAGACTATAGACTATACTATAGACTAGACTATAGACTAGACTATAGACTAGACTATAGACTAGACTATAGACTAGACTATAGACTAGACTATAGACTAGACTATAGACTAGACTATAGACTAGACTATAGACTAGACTATAGACTAGACTATAGACTAGACTATAGACTAGACTATAGACTAGACTATAGACTAGACTATAGGCTAGACTATAAATTTGACAATACACTGGATTATAGACTAGACTATAGATTTTACAAAACACTAGACCTTAGACTTGACTAGACTATGGACTATTCCATAGATTTGACTATAGACTTGACTATAGACTATACTATAGATTATACTATATACTAAACTATAGACTAGACTATAGAGTAGACTATAGACTAGACTATAGACTAAACATAGGCTAGACTATAGAATACACTTTAGACTAAATTACTGATTGGACTATACAGTAGTGTAGACCATGGACTGGGATATGACTACACTATAGAATAGACCATAGACTAGATTATAGACTATAGACCTGATGATATCCTTGATTATACAGAATATACTGTTCAAGTCTATAGCCTATTGTCTCTTTTATAATCTTTTCTATCTGTCTAAGTCGAATATCCTTTTCTTAAGACTTAAAATCAGAACACAGTTTTTAAAATTACTTCATTTGTTTTCTCTTAATTTATTGTTCAAAATCAATTACATATTTATTTAATTTTCCTTAAAAACGTTGACGTGGTCCATTGAAATCTGGTTGTATGGGTCTTTGAGGTGGTAAAGTTTGTGGTCTGCCGGGTCTTAAACTGCTACCGCCATTACTGCCATGAGGTCTCCAGTCAGCACTAACCAATGAAGAGGCCAAAGCTAATAAAGCAAAGGCTACGAGGATAAGATTTTTATAGATTTGCATGATGTATAGGATTTTTACTTTCACACTTTCAAAACTGTAGACGGCTTATGAATGTTGTAGGTTTGAAAATATACATCTGCTTTTATACTCTCGAATAAAAGAAAGATATTCTTATCAGTTTCTAGACTTAAAAATAGGTACAAGACTGATTATATAGATCATTTATGTGAATCACCTTGTCTTTATCATCTTGCGGCTATAGAGTAGATCCCAGAAAAATTTATACAAGGGTTTTTTTTTTAATTTTTATATAAAAAAGTAAATACTGTAGATAAATATAATTTTTTTGATTGACCGATTTTTTAAGAATTTAAGGCAAATGTTAGACCAACGACGCCGAAAAGAGGGTCTGCGGAATCCTAGAGATCTTTTACTCTTAAGAATTCAGGTCAGTTGAGAAATATTAAAGAAGACTATAGGTTTGACAATGCATTAGACTATATACTAGACTACAGACTGGACTATCGACTAGAATATAGACTAGACTGTAGACTAGACTATAGACTAGACTATAGACCATAATATAATATAGACTGGACTATAGACTAAACTTAGGCTAGACTATAGGCTACACTTTAGACTAGATTACTGACTAGACTATAGCCTACACAGTAGTGCAAACTATGGACTGGGCTGTAGACTACACTATAGACTAGACCATAAACTAGATTATAGACTAGACTGGACTAGACTATAGGCCAGATTATAGCCTAGATTATACGCTAAACTATAAACTAGACCTAAGACTTAACTACCCTGTATACACTTTAGACTAGACTATAGACTAAACTATGGAGACTAGACTATAGACTAGACTATAGACTAGACTATAGACTAGACTATAGACTAGACTATAGACTAGACTATAGACTAGACTATAGACTAGACTATAGACTAGACTATAGACTAGACTATAGACTAGACTATAGACTAGACTATAGACTAGACTATAGACTAGACTATAGACTAGACTATAGACTAGACTAGACTATAGACTAGACTATAGACTAGACTATAGACTAGACTATAGACTAGACTATAGACTAGACTATAGACTAGACTATAGACTAGACTATAGACTAGACTATAGACTAGACTATAGACTAGACTATAGACTAGACTATAGACTAGACTATAGACTAGACTATAGACTAGACTATAGACTAGACTATAGACTAGACTATAGACTAGACTATAGACTAGACTATAGACTAGACTATAGACTAGACTATAGACTAGACTATAGACTAGACTATAGACTAGACTATAGACTAGACTATAGACTAGACTATAGACTAGACTATAGACTAGACTATAGACTAGACTATAGACTAGACCTATAGACTAGACTATAGACTAGACTATAGACTAGACTATAGACTAGACTATAGACTAGACTATAGACTAGACTATAGACTAGACTATAGACTAGACTATAGACTAGACTATAGACTAGACTATAGACTAGACTATAGACTAGACTATAGACTAGACTATAGACTAGACTATACTAGACTATAGACTAGACTATAGACTAGACTATAGACTAGACTATAGACTAGACTATAGACTAGACTATAGACTAGACTATAGACTAGACTAGACTATAGACTAGACTATAGACTAGACTATAGACTAGACTATAGACTAGACTATAGACTAGACTATAGACTAGACTATAGACTAGACTATAGACTAGACTATAGACTAGACTATAGACTAGACTATAGACTAGATATAGACTAGACTATAGACTAGACTATAGACTAGACTATAGACTAGACTATAGACTAGACTATAGACTAGACTATAGACTAGAATAGACTAGACTATAGACTAGACTATAGACTAGACTATAGACTAGACTATAGACTAGACTATAGACTAGACTATAGACTAGACTATAGACTAGACTATAGACTAGACTATAGACTAGACTAGACTAGACTATAGACTAGACTATAGACTAGACTATAGACTAGACTATAGACTAGACTATAGACTAGACTATAGACTAGACTATAGACTAGACTATAGACTAGACTATAGACTAGACTATAGACTAGACTATAGACTAGACTATAGACTAGACTATAGACTAGACTATAGACTAGACTATAGACTAGACTATAGACTAGACTATAGACTAGACTATAGACTAGACTATAGACTAGACTATAGACTAGACTATAGACTAGACTATAGACTAGACTATAGACTAGACTATAGACTAGACTATAGACTAGACTATAGACTAGACTAGACTATAGACTAGACTATAGACTAGACTATAGACTAGACTATAGACTAGACTATAGACTAGACTATAGACTAGACTATAGACTAGACTATAGACTAGACTATAGACTAGACTATAGACTAGACTATAGACTAGACTATAGACTAGACTATAGACTAGACTATAGACTAGACTATAGACTAGACTATAGACTAGACTATAGACTAGACTATAGACTAGACTATAGACTAGACTATAGACTAGACTATAGACTAGACTATAGACTAGACTATAGACTAGACTATAGACTAGACTATAGACTAGACTATAGACTAGACTATAGACTAGACTATAGACTAGACTATAGACTAGACTATAGACTAGACTATAGACTAGACTAGACTATAGACTAGACTATAGACTAGACTATAGACTAGACTATAGACTAGACTAGACTATAGACTAGACTATAGACTAGACTATAGACTAGACTATAGACTAGACTATAGACTAGACTATAGACTAGACTATAGACTAGACTATAGACTAGACTATAGACTAGACTATAGACTAGACTATAGACTAGACTATAGACTAGACTATAGACTAGACTATAGACTAGACTATAGACTAGACTATAGACTAGACTATAGACTAGACTATAGACTAGACTATAGACTAGACTATAGACTAGACTATAGACTAGACTATAGACTAGACTATAGACTAGACTATAGACTAGACTATAGACTAGACTATAGACTAGACTATAGACTAGACTATAGACTAGACTATAGACTAGACTATAGACTAGACTATAGACTAGACTATAGACTAGACTATAGACTAGACTATAGACTAGACTATAGACTAGACTATAGACTAGACTATAGACTAGACTATAGACTAGACTATAGACTAGACTATAGACTAGACTATAGACTAGACTATAGACTAGACTATAGACTAGACTATAGACTATAGACTATAGACTAGACTATAGACTAGACTATAGACTAGACTATAGACTAGACTATAGACTAGACTATAGACTAGACTATAGACTAGACTATAGACTAGACTATAGACTAGACTATAGACTAGACTATAGACTAGACTATAGACTAGACTATAGACTAGACTATAGACTAGACTATAGACTAGACTATAGACTAGACTATAGACTAGACTATAGACTAGACTATAGACTAGACTATAGACTAGACTATAGACTAGACTATAGACTAGACTATAGACTAGACTATAGACTAGACTATAGACTAGACTATAGACTAGACTATAGACTAGACTATAGACTAGACTATAGACTAGACTATAGACTAGACTATAGACTAGACTATAGACTAGACTATAGACTAGACTATAGACTAGACTATAGACTAGACTATAGACTAGACTATAGACTAGACTATAGACTAGACTATAGACTAGACTATAGACTAGACTATAGGACTAGACTATAGACTAGACTATAGACTAGACTATAGACTAGACTATAGACTAGACTATAGACTAGACTATAGACTAGACTATAGACTAGACTATAGACTAGACTATAGACTAGACTAGACTATAGACTAGACTATACTAGACTATAGCCTAGACTATAGACTAGACTATAGACTAGACTATAGACTATACTATAGACTAGACTAGACTAGACTATAGACTAGACTATAGACTAGACTATAGCTAACTATAGACTAGACTATAGACTAGACTATATACTAGACTATAGACTAGACTATAGACTAGACTATAGACTAGACTATAGACTAGACTATAGACTAGACTATAGACTAGACTATAGACTAGACTATAGACTAGACTATAGACTAGACTAATAGACTACTATAGACTAGACTATAGACTAGACTATGACTAGACTAGAGACTAGACTATAGACTAGACTATAACTAGACTATAGACTAACTATAGACTAGACTAGATAGACTTAGACTAGACTATAGACTAGACTATAGACTAGACTATAGACTAGACTATAGACTAGACTATACTAGACTAGACTAGACTTAGACTAGACTATATTAGACTATAGACTAGACTATAGACTAGACTATAGACTAGACTATAGACTAGACCTATAGACTAGACTATAGACTAGACTATAGATTAGACTATATACTAGACTATAGTCTAGACTATAGACTAGACTATAGTCTAGACTATAGACTAGACCATAGACTAGACTATAGACTATTCTATAGACTAGACTATAGACTAGACTATAGACTACTATAGACTAGACTATAGAGTAGACTATACTAGACTATACTATACTATAGACTACTATAGAACTAGACTATAGAACTAGACTATACTATACTATAGACTAGACTATAGACTAGACTATAGACTATACTGACTAGAACTAGACTATAGACTATACTAGACTAGACTAGACTATAGACTAGACTATACTAGACTATAGACTATAGACATATAGACTAGACTAAGACTAGACTATACTAGACTATAGACTAGACTATAGACTAGACTAATAGACTAGACTAGACTATACTATAGACTATCTATGACTAGACTAGACATAGACTGACTATAGACTTAGACTATAGAATTAGACATAGACTAGTACTATAGACTAGACTACGACTAGGCTATAGCAGACTATAGACTAGACTAGATACTAGACTAGTAGACTAGACTATAGACTGACTATAGACTATAGATAGACTATAGACTAGACTAGATAGGGATCTAAGACTAGACTAAGACTAGACTATAGACTAGACTATAGACTAGATTATCAGAATAGACTATAGATTAGACTATAGACTAGACTATAGCCTAGACTATAGACTAGAATAGACTAGAATATACATTTGACTATAATTTGACCAATCGACTGGATTTATGCCTAGGCTATTGCTTTTGACAAAACACTAGACCTTAGACTTGACTATCGACTAGACTATAGACTTGACTACAGACTATTACTATATACACAGACTATGGAGTATACTATAGACTAGACTAGAGACTAGATTACAGACTATAGACCTGATGATATCCCAGATTATACAGAATATACTGTTAAGTCTATAGCCTATTGTCTCTTTTATAATCTTTTCTATCTGCCTATGTGGAATATCCTTTTCTTAATACTTAAAGTCAAAACACAATTTTTAAAATTACTTCATTTGTTTTCTCTTAATTTATTGTTCAAACTCAATTACATATTTATTTAATTTTCCTTAAAAACGTTGACGTGGTCCATTAAAATCTGGTTGTATGGGTCTTTGAGGTGGTAAAGTTTGTGGTCTGCCAGGTCTTAAACTGCTACCGCCATTACTGCCATGAGGTCTCCAGTCAGCACTAACCAATGAAGAGGCCAAAGCTAATAAAGCAAAGGCTACGAGGATAAGATTTTTATAGATTTGCATGATGTATAGGATTTTTACTTTCACACTTTCAAAACTGTAGACGGCTTATGAATGTTGTAGGTTTGAAAATATACATCTGCTTTTATACTCTCGAATAAAAGAAAGATATTCTTATCATTTTCTAGACTTGAAAGAAATAGGTACAAGACTCATTTGTGTGAATCACCTTGTCTTTATCATCTTGCGGCTGTAGAGTAGATCCCACAAAAATATAGACAAGGGGATTTTTTAAATTTAAAAAAAAAAAATAAATACTGTAGATAAATTTACTTTTATTGATTGCCCGATTTTAAAGAATTTAAGGAACATGTTAGACCAACTGCGTTGAAAAGAGGATTAGCGGAATTCTAGAGATCTGTTACTCTTAAAATACAGGTCAGTTGAGAAATATTAAAGAAGACTATAGGTTTGACAATACATTAGATTATAGACTAGACTATAGATTATACTCATTTAGACTAGGCTATAGACTAGACTATAGAATAGACTATAGACCAGACTATAGACTAGACTATAGACCAGACTATAGACTAGACTATAGACCAGGCTATAGACTAGACTATAGACCAGACTATAGACTAGACTATAGACCAGACTATAGACTAGACTATAGATTATACTCATTTAGACTAGGCTGGATTATTTTAATAATTAAAAATCGATTTCTTTTTTTAAATAATTATTTTTATTTTTTTATTTTTATAACTATATTTTTCTTTTATTTTTAATAAACATTTAAAGTTTTTTTATTTTAAATATATATATTTTTTGTTTTGTTTTTGTATATTATATTTATAGTTATTAATAATAATTTAAATGTAAATAATATCAATTTGTTGCTATTTATCAATCAATGATCTATGTTGTTTACTTTTTTGCATTTTTTTTTTTTTTTGTTTAAAATATTTGGTTTCAATTTTTAAACTAAAAAAACATTTTTCATATAAATTTTTCATTTATATATTATAAATTCTTTTGCATAAACATATATAAAATAATTTTATCTTAACAATGAACCATAAGTTGCAAATTTCGTTTGCGGTTTTTAAAGATTTTTTTTTCAAACATTTTCAGATTAAAGTTGAACTTAAAGGGGATTTTGAAATAGTTTAGTATTTTCTTAATAAATTATTATTTATATATGAATTATTTTGTTTTTTTTTTCTGTCTATATAATATATTTATAACTTTAATTTGTAGTTTAAACATATATTTAATATTTTTTTTTGTATTTTATAAATATTTATATTTTTTATTTATATATAACATTAAAAATATTTGATTACTATGAGGCGGATTTTCATAATATCAATTTGTTGTTTTAAGTGAGCGCAGTTGGTGAAATGTCTTTAATATTTTATAAAAAACTTAGATTTTTTTAAGAATTTTTATAGAAAATTGTTTAAAAACTTTCTTTTAGAAATGTATTTTGAAAAAACTTTCAAATTACTTTCCTATAATCTAAAAAACTCTTAGACATTTTATGGTTTTCTACGCTCATTTACAATTTAGTAACATTTGGTTATATTTTTCTCAGTGTAATTTTATTCTCTTTATGTTTTATGTACGAATATGCTTTTATTTTTAATCTTTGGTATGTTTAATTTTATGTAGTTTTTATATATGTATTTATATTTTATATGTATTATGTTTTTATGTACGTATGTTTATGTATGTGCATTATATATATTTATGCTAACGGTTTTTTTTTTCAAATGTAAATAGAATATTTATAAAAAGGTACAATACTAAGGTATGTTGTTGTTTTTTGTGAACTCAGCGGGAAAGAAAAACTAGGAACAAATAACTTTCAGAAGGTCTTGAAACCTACTAGATCCTTTGCAAATATAATGATAAATAGTTACAATTCAAGTTGAACTTTGACATCGTTGTCATCACTGTGACAGTGATGCCACCCTAAATCTCAGGCGTTAGTGTGACATTAAATTTTTTGGCATCACATTGCCGCATCATTAAAATTAACTAAGAAAATCACGATGGAGTGAAAATATTCGATTTTTAACCGTTTTTGACCCGTTTTTCGTCATACTTTAGACGTAAAGACTATAAACTGATCTAAAGTCTGATCTATTGGCCAAAATTTTGAATCTATAGTCAAGATGAGAGATTGATCTATAACCAAGACTATAGATTGATCTATTTGGAAGACTATAGACTGATCTATAGCCAAGACTACGGATTGTTTTATAGATAAGATTGTAGAATGATCTATAAAATAGTGTTGTGAATATTTCAAGAGAATATTAGAATCACAAAACTGAAATCCTTAGAAATAAATAAAATTTTTTTAAATTATTTCCCGCTGGGTCCATAAATAATAGAATATAAAAGGTGTTAGTATGTATATGAATATGTTTTTGTTGTTTCTGATATATGTATGTGTTATATATTATAATCTGATCCATAGTCAAGACTATATAGCGATCTATAGTCAAAACTGTAGATTGAACCATAGACTGACTAATAGTCGATACAATAGACTGATCTATACCAGACTATTGACTGATCTATAGACCAGACTATTGAATAATCTATAGTCAAGACTATAGACTAATCTATAGTCCAGACTATAGAATAATCTGTAGTCAAGACTATAGACTAATCTGTAGTCAAGACTATAGACTAATCTGTAGTCAAGACTGTAGACTAATCTGTAGTCGAGACTATAGACTAATCTGTAGTCAAGGCTATAGACTGATCTATAGTCAAGGCTATAGACTGATCTATAGTCAAGACTATAGACCGATCTATTGTCAAGTCTAATTTACAGTCAGGACTATAGACTGATATATAGTTTAGACTATATACTGATCTATAGTCGGGACTATAGACTGATCTATAGTCAAGATTATAGACTGATCTATATTTAAGATGTATAGTCAAGACTATAGACTGATCTATAGTCAAGACTAAAGACTGATCTATAGTCAAGACTATAGACTAATCGATAGTCAAGACTATGGACTGATCTATAGTCAAGAATAGGCTGATCTATTGTCAAGACAATAGACTGATCTATAGTCAGGACTATAGACTGATATATAGTTAAGACTATAGACTGATCTATAGTCAGGACTATAGACTGATCTATAGTCAAGATTAAAGACTGATCTATAGCCAAGACAATAGACTAATCCATAGTCCAGACTATAGACTGATCCATAGTCAAGACTATAGACTGATCCATAGTCAAGACTATAGACTGATTCATAGTCAAGACTATAGACTGATCTATAGTCAAGACTATAGACTGGTCTTTTATCAAGACTATAGACTGATCTGTAGTCAAGACTATAGACTCATCTATAGTTAAGACTATAGACTGAACTATAGTTAAGACTATAGACTGATCTATTGTCAAGACTATAGATCAGTATATAGTCAAGACTTTAGACTGAACTATAGTCAAGACTATAGACTGATCTATATTCAAGTCTATAGACTGATATATTGTCAAGACTATATACTGATCTATAGTCAAGACTGCATACTGATCTATAGTCAGGACTGTAGACTGATCTAAAGTCAGGACTATAGACTGATCTATAGTCAGGACTATAGAATGATCTATACTCAGGACTATAGACTGATGTATAGTCAAGACTATAGACTGATCTATAGTCAAGGCTATAGACTGACCTGTGGTCAAGACTATTGTGTGATCTATAGTCAAGACTATAAGACTGATCTATGGTCAAGACTATAAGACTGATCTATGGTCAAGACTATAAGACTGATCTATGGTCAAGACTAACATTGATCTATTCTTGAGATTTTAAACATATCCTTGACTATATTTCAGTCTTTATTTAGACTATAAGTTGGTCTATGGCATGGACTATAGATCGGTTTATGGTCCAGAATATCTAAAGTCAAGACTATAGACTTCATATATGAATGTATATTATATTGGAGTATATGTATATATAGACTTCAGTAAAACCTTTGATAACAAGTAATATACCGAAAAAATAATGCATAAAGCTGATAACTTCAACGGACGGCAAAGTAGTATAAATATAGAACAAAATTACTTGGGATTTTTATAAATTTAGTAAAAATAATCCATTTGATTTAAAAGCTTAAAAATTTTGAAAAAAAATTATATAAAAATATATAAAAATTCTCAAAATTAGGATTTTCTTAAAAAGATTTTGAAAAAGTTATTGTAAAATTGCTTAAAGGTGGTTAGATAAATTTGGTATTACAACTATAATATTGAAATGGTTAAAAATAGTTCAATATTCTTAGAATTGGACGTAATCGTATGTAATTTTAATACTTGTTATAAAAGTTTTACTGATAAGCCGTGAAAATAATAAATGTTGGACTTATTCTTTTTTAACCAACTAAATTTTTAATTTTAACTAAAATTATAATTTTTTTCGATTTTCTTTATAAATTTTGCATTTTACAATTTGTGTTTTTTTTTAGGTTAAGTTCTCTTTGGTATGATTATTTATTTGTTTTTATTTATTTATTGTTTATATATTAATACAATTTTATGGACCATTTGTTTTTATTTTTTCAAAGAAAATATTTAATATAATACATGTATTTAATGAGTTTTTTAATGAATATGGTTTGCTTTTCCTATATTTTTCAACATTCATTCCATTTTCATTGCTTTTTTCAAAAAAATTTAACTTAATTTTTAAGAAAATAAATTGCAATATAGGCAACTTAATAAAAACTAAAATTATATATATATTTTATTTTTAAATATTATAGGCCAATTTTTACGATATGTTTTAAGTAATTTATTTTATTTTAGTTTAATTTTATATATAAACAGTAGTGTGAATCCCTTTTTTGTGTTATATTGTTTGTAGTGTAATAAATTTTGTTAGTTACTGTACATAAGGTATTTTTGGTGATTGTTTCCATTACATTTGTTTACTTTTTGTTAAATATTTTCCGTTTATGGTTTATTTATATTGCATTTAACTAATAAAATTGCGTTCAGTGTATAAACAACGCCAAAGCTTCATTTTAAAGAAGGGAGTGGGCAAAAGAGAGGATTTACTAACAGGAGTTTAAAGTTATAAATACACAAACAATATTTCAACAGTTAGGTTTGACCACAATATTAAACAAGGTAGCCAGATTGGTGAAATTATAACCTCAACTTTAATGTTAAAATTGAAGTTTGTGTATTTTAAACTATTATAGGTTAGGGTTTATGGATCAAAACTTTGTTTATGTTTGAAAAAGATTTTCTATAAATTTAAACTCAAATTTGTCTATTTTAATTAAAAATTTTTGTTTATATTAAGCTTATTTAAAACTAAATTAAATTTAACTAAAATTATCTTTTTAATTTGAAGTAAATTAATCTATAAACTTTAAATTATTACTAAAACAACAAAATAATAACTAATTATTTCTATACGAACTTTTTTTTTGTACCTTCTACAATGATTGTGGGTTTTTTTTAATGACATTTTCTTTCTCAATGTGGAAAACTTTGTAAACTTTTTTATGTATTCTTGAGGTGATTTTTGAATAAAAAAAAAGCTTATTTACAAAGCTTTTGAAACTAGCAAGCTTTTAAGCTTTGTACCTTTTCGTTTTTTTTGTAAGTTTAAACTAGATTTTTCTGAGAAAACGAAGCCTAAGCTAAGAACTTTTCTTTAAATTTTAGTTGAAAACTATCTTACTCGGTTTTTTATGTTTTAATTACAAAATTTTGAAAGAATTTTTGTTCAGATGTCAACTGATACATTGTCAAGACTATGGACAAGGATGTAATAGAATGATTTATAGACACTATTCTATCCAGATTGATCTATAGTTAGAATATAGACTGATCTGTAGTCAAGACAATAGACTGATCTTTATTCCAGATTACAGACTGATGTCTAGATTATAGATTGATAGTGTGATCTATAGTCAAGACTATAGACTGATCTATAGTCAACACTATACACTGATCTATAGTCAAGACTATAGATGATCTATAGTCAAGACTATAAAGACGATAGACTGATGTATAGCCAAGACTACAGACTGATATATAGTCAAATCTATAGACTGTTCTATAGTCAAGAGTATAGACTGATCTGTAGTCAAGACTATAGACTGATCTATATTCAAGACTATAGACTGATCTATAGTCAATACTATAGACTGATCTATAGTCAAGATTATAGACTGATCTATAGTCACGACTATAGACTGATCTATAGACAAGACTATAGACTGATCTATAGTCAAGACTATATACTGATCCATAGTCAAGATTATAGACTGATCTATAGTCAAGACTATAAAGACGTTAGACTGATGTATAGCCAAGACTACAGACTGATATATAGTCAAGTCTATAGACTGTTCTATAGTCAATAGTATAGAGTGATCTGTAGTCAAGACTATAGACTGATCTATAGTCAAGACTATAGACTGATCTCTAGTCAATACTATAGACTGATCTATAGTCAAGACTATAGACTGATCTATAGTCACGACTATAGACTAATCTATAGACAAGACTATAGACTGATCCTATAGTCAATACCGTTCTATAGTTAAGATTACAGACTGATCTATAGTCAAGACTATAGATTGATCTATAGTCAAGATCAGATCAGTTTATAGTCAAGACTAAAGTCTATTATCAAGACTATATTCTAATCTAAAATCTGAACTATAGTTAGAAACTAAAGGCTTATGTATAATCGAAAAATTCTTCCAAAAAACTGTTAAATGCTGGAGCTTAATTTGTTCTTTTCCAAAAACAGTCATCTGATAAAAAAAATCAAACGAAAAACGGACGATAAACTTAAAATGTACCTGTTCAATAAACTTATTGGCTACCAAATGGATTACTGCCACCGGGTATATCCAAATTACCGCCACTGGTCTGATACGTGCCATAGGTATTACCAGTACCTCCATTAGGATTCATTTCATTAAGACGGGTATTGGATAGGGCGCGAGGTATAGGATTACTGGGAACACCATGTGGAGCCAAATGTGAAGTTTCCTCAGCCACCTGTAAAATAATGATAGCAATTAAGATAAATGAAATAGAATTCTATAACCACACACTCACCTGATGAGGATCCTCTGTGACGGGTATATCCGAAATAAAACCTTGTTCTTTACGATAAAAGTTGACAAATATAAACAAACCCAAGACAAACAGACAACAGATGCCATACCAACGGAAGGTATTCGTGGTGCCGTAGTATGTCACAAACATACCACCAATAATGGCACCACAGCCGCGACCTAAACCATGATGTATACCCTGTAGTACGCCCTGAGCCGAGGCTCTCAAGTGCTTGGGTGTATTATGAGCTATATACGAACAAGAGGCTGCCCAGACAGCAGCATGAGTGATACCCTGCATCAATTCGAAGGGCAATACCATCCAGGGATTGCTTATATAGGATATATACAGGAAACGTAAAACATTGCCTATTAAACCCAAACACAAGACCTTAACGTGGCCAATCTGGGTGATTAAACGGAAACTAAAGAAATAGGCGAATATTTCCGAGACATGATTAATAACCGAGGCTACACCGAATAAGGTGGGAGTACCGCCGAAATCTTGTAAATGCCAGAACAAGAAAGTAAATATCAAACCAATACCAAAGCCCATATACCAGGCTACAAACAGGAAAGAAGCAGTTTTAATATCCTTGAAGTAGGTAAACACAGTCATCCATTCTGGTAACTCTTTAGTAGTTTGGGCAAACAATTTCGATTCGGCACCAATATGAGGTTTGGGACCACCAGTACCGCCTCCCAAGAAACCACCACTGGCGGTAGTAGGACCCGCTGTGCCAGCGCCCACAGCCAATGAAGGTAAATTCAATTGGGCTGCCAATTGATTCATAGATTCCTCTTCAGCTTTCTTATTGGGATCGATAACATCTTGTGCGGTTTGTGTTTCCAATTCAATGGGTTCATATTTGAAGGTAATTTTCGAAGCGCAGATAATAGCTCCCGTCATGAGTACGGTGAATATAGCAAAACATACATTATAATTCTTTTCCATATGACCAGCACCACAGGGATGATGTGAAAACGAGGTGGAATGATCCAAAACAATACCCACTACAAACATAGAAATACCCCAACCCAAAGAGCCGAACATACGTTGATGCCCATATTTATCGGCATCATCACCTAAGAGGGTTATTACCGCCGAATCGGCTAGAGTGACGGCAGGGGCACTGAAGAATTCACCAATTAAAATAACCAATAATAGCAGGAAGAAAGCTTTTTGTATGTCCTGAAGAATAAACAATTAATAATATAATTAATTAGTATTTAACTGAGGCTTCATATTTCTTTGACCTTACCGGTGTTCGATAGACCATACTGGAAAATATGGGTGTTACATAGTCACTATGTTGTTTCTCATCATAGTTGCTTACAAAATTAATGTGTATGGGAGAGATTCCAGCATCAATATGAGGTATTAAGGAGCGTTTGCGTCTGTAAAGTTTTCAAAGGGAAATTTTTTGAAAATTTTGAAATGCAGAGTTTGATCTATATCCAATTTTTGAAATAGACTAAACTATTGTCGTGACTTTGGACTAATATATAGACCAAACTATTGACTATCCGGTAGTTCAGACTATAAACTAATCTAAAGTCCAGACTATAGAATAATCTATGGTCCAGATTATAAACATTCCTATAGTCCAGATTATAAACTTTTCTATGGTTCAGACTATATACTAATATATAGTCCAGACTACAGACTAATATATGGTCCAGGCTATAGATTATAGACTAATCTATAGTGCAGACTTTAGTCTAATCTATAGTGCAGATTTTAGTCTAATCTATAGTCCAGACTATAGACTAATCTATAGTCCAGACTATAGACTAATCTATAGTCCAGACTATGGACATTCCTATAGTCCAGACTATAGACCAATCTATAGTCCAGACTATAGACTAATCTATAGTCCAGACTATAGACTAATCTATAGTCCAAACTATAGACCAATCTATAGTCCAGACTGTATACTAATCTATAGTCTAGACTATAGACTAATCTATAGTCCAGACTATAGACTAATCTATAGTCCAGACTACGGACTAATCTATAGTCCAGACTATAGACTAATCTATAGTCCAGACTATAGACTAATCTACAGTCCAAACTATAGACTAATCTATAGTCCAGACTGTAGACTAATCTATAGTCCAGACTATAGACTAATCTATAGTCCAGACTATAGACTAATCTATAGTCCAGACTATAGACTAATCTATAGTCCAGACTATAGACTAATCTATAGTCCAGACTATAGACTAATCTATAGTCCAGACTATAGACTAACCTCTAGTCGAGACTATAGACTAATATATAGTTCAGATTATAGACTAATCTAATCAACTGTGTTTTGAATCTTCGTAAAACATAAACTCACCTTCTATGAGACTCTTCAGCGGCTTCATTAGCGGGCATGGTATTTGTACCAAGTAGGGCAGCATGATTATCTAAAAATTCTGCACTATCATCTCTCAAATTGGCCGAATTAAATGCAGACAAATCACGTTTGGTACGTGTATAGGTTAAAACGAAATCTGTTTGATTACGTTCCAGACATTTCACCGGTTCCGGTTTAATAAAACTCAAAGGTATGGTAAACAAAACCCAGCAGGCTAAAGAGCCCAACAATAAAACCTTGCCACGCCGGCATCTGTAAATTGGAAATTATAGATACAAACATTTTCCTAATTATTTAATCTCACCTATCCGCATAGGAACCCCAAAATGGAGCTGATAAGAATTCCACAAATGGTCGCATGCCTATAAGAATACCGCACTGGCCGGGATTCATGCCCATCTGTTTGAAATAGACACCCATCAGAGGGAAGAGCGAACCAAAGGCGGCGTAAAAGAAGAAATAAAAACCCTTAACGGGTATTAATTCATATTCGGTGGGTCCGAATAACATTTCAATAATATCCGAATGGCCACGGATTTTGTGAGTACCCTCTTTGGGTTCTGGATAACTATAAGAAAATAAAATTAAATAAAAATTTGCAAAAAAAATATGTAACAACTTACAGTGTTGGATCAACTTCTCCCTCAGCATCCACATCTACACGTGGTCTGGCTACAAAGGGTTGCTGTTGTCCCGGTATACCACCAACCGTACTCTGCCCATAACCTGTATCTTGTCCGTAAGTTGTATCTTGACCATAGCCTGTATCTTGTCCATAACCGGTAGCTGTTTGATCGTAACCATAACTGGACTGTTGTTGCTGTTCGTAGGGATTACCGCCACCTATCCCAGAGGGTGCCCCAAAGGGATTTGCACCTCCTCCAAATTGACTCATTTTGAAGAAGTTGTTATGTAAATGATTTCTGGTAGATTGGTTTTACAGACTTTCGAAATTTCGATGTAATTTGTTTCAATTGTTCTGTGTTAAAGGAAACTGAAAGAGGAAAGGAAGGAATGGGTGTTACAAAAGAAAGATATTCGACCAAATTAGACTACCAATTAGACTATAGATAATAGTTTAGACTACAGTCTAGACTATAGACTAAACTATAGTCCAACTATAGACTAGATTATAGTCTAAACTATAGACTAGAGCATAGTCCAGACTATATTAATGATTATAGAATAAACTAAACCTTAGTCCAAATATATACACTAGACTATTGTCCAGACTATAGACTAGACAATAGACTAGACTTTAGACTAGACTATAGACTAGACTAGACTATAGTCCAAACTATAAACTGGTCTATGGTAAAGAGTATAGACTATACTGTAGTCCAGATAGAATATAGGCTAAACTATAGTCCAGACAGACTATAGACTAAACTATAGTCAAGACTGAAGACTACACTATATCCAGGACTATATTCCTAACTGTAGACTAGATTATAGTCCAAACTATAGTCTTGACTATAGATTAGACTTCAGTCCAGACTACAGATAAGATAATAGTCCAGACTATAGCGTAAACTACAGCCCTAACTACAGACTAGATTGTAGACCTGGCTATAGTACAGACTATAGTCCAGACTATAGTCCAGACTATAAACCAGACTATAGTCCAGACAATAGTTCATACATTAGACCAGACTGTAGTTCAGACTGTAAACCAGAATATAGTCTAGACAATAGTTTATAAAATAGACCAGACTGTAGTTCAGACTATAGACCAGACTATAGTTCAGGTTATTGTCCAGACTATAGACTAAACTATAGGCCGCACTATAGACTAGACTATAGGCAAGACTATAGACCAGACTATAAACTGGACCATATTTTACAGATAATAGACTAAACAATAGTCCAGACTGTAGACTAGAGTATTGTCCAGACTACTGACTAAACTACAGTCCAAACTATAGACTAGATTATGGTCCTAACTATTGACTAGACCATTGTTCACACTATAGACTATAGACTATAGTCCATACTATAGTCTAAACTATACACTGTTTCAAGTATCGGCTGACTATCCAGCTGTTAATATGTAGTAAGTGTAAACCAAATGTTATTTTCAGTTTCATCAGGACATTAATAGAGTCGAAAGGCAGATATATTTTCGATCAATAGGGAGTTTGTAGATAAAGTTCTTTATAATTTGTATGATTTTGTCATGATGCATAAAAACCTATAATTTACAGATAAAATTTAATCTTAAAACTTTACGAAAAACTTTGACATTTAGTAAAAATTCAAAGACAGACAACAGACCTTCAAAATAACATTATCTGGGGGATTAAAACAATAGATCAAACGCCCACCCAATTAAACTAAAATTTCATATATTTTAACATCCTTTTTCAAACTCATCTCCAACAAGTTAAAACAAACAATTAGTTCTAATTCCCTTAAGAATTTTAGTCTGCAAGAAAAATAAATTTGAAAATCACAAAAGAATAAACACTGAGATTTACAATTATCTCCTGAAAACATATTGTATGGATTTAAAGCTTTAAACGTTTTACATAATCTGACAACAGTGTTGGGCGAGAGAAAGAGTGTAGGTTGAGGAATTTTAACACATATTTCTTTTTGCAGCACTTGTCAACTGTCAAAATTCGTATAGATTTTTGTAGGTATACTCACTTCAGGTTTGCTGTACACATGCAGAATTTCGTATATTTTTCTTTCGTTGCATAAAAATATATCAACTCAGATTCAAGGTTATAAATAGAAATTGCAAAAATATTTAATTAAACTGAAAATATTTAGTAATTTTTTAATAAAAAATCTAGAATTAAAGTTTCCAGTTTTTAGGAAAGTTAATTTTTTAAACATTTCTATACACTCTTCAGTTTAGACTCGCATTTACAATTTGGTTACTTGAAGGCCACACATACTTATAAGCTTGAAAATATTCGATTTTTCATCCATCTTTTTTTTTTATGTTCTATATCCTTAAGGTGATTTCATTTATTTTCAAGTTTATTTATTATTTTACATTAATTTTCAATTGATTTTGTATTTTTATTGCAACAATTACCTTTTTCCTTTAAAATTATTTAAATTTTCTTATTTTAAATTAATATTATTCCACTTAAAGTTCTCATTTATCTGTTCTTTGTCTGACTATTTATTTTAAATCGATTTTTTCCCCGTTGTTTTATTTTAAGTTTTCAACGCTTAACACCAGACTGAATGGTAATTCTTAGCTTTTCTTTAACAATGACATTTTCCACAACTTAAAGCTTTTTTTTATTAAATTTTTCCTTTTTCATTTTCTTGTTTTGTCCACAAATAACAAAAACAACCCCTCTTGGTATTACCTGTTTACATTGTTTATAAATTTAACAGTTCTTGAGCGAAGCGTATAAGGAAAAGGAAGAAGAGTAAGCAGGAAATAAAAGCTCATAGACAAAGCTTTAGTTAGTATAGAAAACTTACATGTATTAAATGTCAGGCAAAGTGATGTGTGTGATAATAATGAGGGTCTCAAGTATTTGGATAAAGGAAACTATTTATTAAAAGCTATAGTAATTAAGGCACACTTGATTTTCAATGCATAATTAGTTATAAAAAGCGTAATTGTTAACTGAATTTGTAAAGATTTGGAAGCATTATGTTCGTAAAAATTACAAAGACAAAAGAAAAGTATTAACCAATTAGAATACAACACCATTTCCTATTGCATTTCTGAAAAATATAAGGCTGGAATACAGAGAAGTCTACAGTCTAGATTACATTAAAGACTAGACTACAGAGTAAACTAGACTATAGACTAGACTTTCGGTTAGGCTATAGGCTAGACTATAGGCTGGAATATGGACTAGATTTTAGATTACGCTATAGACTAGACTATAGACTAGACTAGACTATAGACTAGACTAGACTATAGACTAGACTATAGACTAGACTATAGACTAGACTATAGACTAGACTATAGACTAGACTATAGACTAGACTATAGACTAGACTATAGACTAGACTATAGACTAGACTATAGACTAGACTATAGACTAGACTATAGACTAGACTATAGACTAGACTATAGACTAGACTATAGACTAGACTAGACTAGACTAGACTATAGACTAGACTATAGACTAGACTATAGACTAGACTATAGACTAGACTATAGACTAGACTATAGACTAGACTATAGACTAGACTATAGACTAGACTATAGACTAGACTATAGACTAGACTATAGACTAGACTATAGACTAGACTATAGACTAGACTATAGACTAGACTATAGACTAGACTATAGACTAGACTATAGACTAGACTATAGACTAGACTATAGACTAGACTATAGACTAGACTATAGACTAGACTATAGACTAGACTATAGACTAGACTATAGACTAGACTATAGACTAGACTATAGACTAGACTATAGACTAGACTATAGACTAGACTATAGACTAGACTATAGACTAGACTATAGACTAGACTATAGACTAGACTATAGACTACACTATAGGCTACACTATAGACTACACTATAGACTACACTATAGACTAGACTATAGACTAGACTATAGACTAGACTATAGACTAGACTATAGACTAGACTATAGACTAGACTATAGACTAGACTATAGACTAGACTATAGACTAGACTATAGACTAGACTATAGACTAGACTATAGACTAGACTATAGACTAGACTATAGACTAGACTATAGACTAGACTATAGACTAGACTATAGACTAGACTATAGACTAGACTATAGACTAGACTATAGACTAGACTATAGACTAGACTATAGACTAGACTATAGACTAGACTATAGACTAGACAATAGACTAGACTATAGACTAGACTATAGTCTAGACTATAGTCTAGACTATAGACTAGACTATAGACTAGACTATAGACTAGACTATAGACTAGACTATAGACTAGACTATAGACTTGACTATAGACTAGACTATAGACTAGACTATAGACTAGACTATAGACTAGACTATAGACTAGACTATAGACTAGACTATAGACTAGACTAGACTAGACTATAGACTAGACTATAGACTAGACTATAAACTAGACTATAGACTAGACTATAGACTAGACTATAGACTAGACTATAGACTAGACTATAGACTAGACTATAGACTAGACTATAGACTATAGACTAGACTATAGACTAGACTATAGACTATAGACTAGACTATAGACTAGACTATAGACTAGACTATAGACTATACTATAGACTAGACCTTAGACTAGACTATAGACTAGACTATAGACTAGACTATAGACTAGACCTTAGACTAGACTATAGACTAGACTATAGACTAGACCTTAGACTAGACTATAGATTTGTCTATAAACTATAAAAAAGGAAAAGTTCCTATAGAAAAGTTTTTAGAATCAGTTTAAACTTGAAAAAGTTGTCTGACTGTGTTTCCTATAGAAAAGTTATCTCACTCAGAGAAACTTTTCTTACAGAAAAGTTGTCTGAGTTTGAGCCATTTTTCTATAGAAAAGTGGTCTGAATCACAGACATTTTCTGCTTATTGGAAGCAACTGAAATAATAATTTCCTCATTACTCTTTAATTGTCATGCGTTAATTCGATACATCACACTACATTATCTCTCTCTCTCTCTCTCTCTCTCATCCTCGCATCACAACATGAAAACAGTCATAAAATAACAAACATTTGAATATAATAAATAAATTCTTATGCAGTCAATAAATTTCAAACATATTTTATATCTTAAGATTCTTAAATGAAAATGAGCTTTTTTTTAGATTATAAAGCACTTCCGTATTTTATTGTGAGCGATAAATTTACATTGTTTTCTGCAACTAGTTCTTTTATTGAGTGTAGCGAAAATGTTTCAGTCTGTACAAAACGTTTGACATAAGGCCTTAAGCTTTGTTAATAGTTAATATATAAAATGGGATTAAATGCTTTTGGAATTGGGTATGAAAACTTAAAAGGGGCGACTGAATAACAAGTACTCAAGAACAAAACAAAATGGCAGCAACAAGTGGATGTTGGGGGAAAAATGTGTTTGAAAAGGATTTTTTTGTTTTCGTTGAAGATTTTTTTAAGTCAGAATATATATAATTTAGTATTTTTTACATAATTTTTTAATTTTCTTTATTTAATTATATTTAATAAATTACTTAAATCTTATAAAATCACAATTTTTCGATAATAACGGAATTAACCAAAGTAATGGGTCAAACCCAAACCACCGCCATAGCTCGTTTGACCACTGAAAGGGCCACTAGTCCATTTCGAAGCAGAACCGGTTAAATCCAAACGTGTATTACGATCTAGAGAAGACCACAAATTAGCCTTACCAGCCAATTCCAATTGACGTCCAAAATTGGGTATATTACTTTGAGTCAAACTGGCAGTATGACCATTAATATGCGAATATTCTAAACCATGACCATTACGTTCGAATTTAAAGCCATTGGGCAAAGTATTATCCGATTTAAAGACATTAGCACCGATTTTATGATCGCCAATATCGGCACTGATGCTCTTGGTCAAAGTATCGCTTATGCCGGGTATATGTTCTTTGGTAATAGCTGCACCAAAACCATTGCTGGAATTAAATAAAGGAATTGTTTAAAAAATGATTAATTAAATGGTTTTATAGGTTTTAATAACAACTTACTTATTGTAGGCTAAGGTGCCACCAGTGACCACAGGACCTCCTTTAGTATTACCCGCTGCAAAAGCTTGTCCTATAAGATTGTGTTCGGGAGTACCAATTCCCTGAGTAAAATCTACTTTGGCATTATTGCCGCCAGCAGGATTAGTTGATATTTTACCACCCAAATCTCTACGCACTCGTATAGGGCGTGGTGGTTGGGTAGGTGGTGGATAATAGGGCAATTTTTGATAATACACACGTTGAGGATAAGCTTCTATTAAAGCACCCAAAAGCGCTACAGCAGCAATAGTTAAAATATACGATTTCATTTTGTTGATACTTTTGTAGTTTTTGGTGAGAAATCTGAAATGAAATTGTTGTCTTGTTTGAGTTTAATCTGTATTTTTATACGTTTTTTACTTTATTGTTAAATTAGCCTGAGGTGTTGCTGCTATTCGTCATAGCATCGTTATCAGCAAACAACAGTTGTTGTAGTTGTTGTTATTGCTGGGGAGTCCCAAGCAGCATGAATATTTAGACAGATGTATAGTTGAGAATTTTTTTATTTCTGCTTTTTTTTTCCGTTCCTTTTTAATTATAAATTAGGGGAATAAGAAGTTTTAAGGGGAATTACTATTATTTGATAATTTGTTTACGATTGGAGATGATAGGGTTAAAGTATTTTTAACCTTTAAAGAAGGATTTACATTTTTAATTGTCTGGATTATATACTAGACTATAGTCTGGACTATAGACTAGAATATTGTCTGGTATATACATACTATAGACTACATTATGGACTAGACTATAGACTAGACTATAGAATAGACTATAGACTAGACTATAGAATAGACTATACACTAAACTATAGACTAGACTATAGACTAGACTATAGACTAGACTATAGACTAGACTATAGACTAGACTATACACTAAACTATAGACTAGACTATAGACTAGACTATAGACTAGACTATAGACTAGACTATAGACTAGACTATAGACTAGACTATAGACTAGACTATAGACTAGACTGTAGACTAGACTATAGACTAGACTGTAGACTAGACTATAGACTAGACTGTAGACTAGACTGTAGACTAGACTATAGACTAGACTGTAGACTAGACTATAGTCTTGACTATAGACAATACTATAGTCTTGACTATAGGCAAGACTATAGTCTTGACTATAGACTAGAATATAGGCTTGGCTATAGACTAGAATATAAGCTTGGCTGTAGACTATACTAGTCTTGTCTATAGACTAGACTGTAGTCTTTTCTATTGACTAGACTGTAGTCTTTACTATAGACTAGACTGTAGTCTTTACTATAGAATAGACTATAGGACTATAGTTTCGACTATGGACTGGTCTATATTCTTGACTATGGACTGGTCTATACTCTTGACTATGGACTGGTCTATAGTCTTGACTATAGACTAGACTATAGTCTTGAATATAGACTAGACTATACTATTGACTATAGACTAGACTATAGTCTTGACTATAGACGAGACTGTAGTCTTGAATATAGACTAGACTATAGTCTTGAATATAGACTAGACTATACTATTGACTATAGACTAGACTATAGTCTTGACTATAGACGAGACTGTAGTCTTGAATATAGACTAGACTATAGTCTTGACTATAGACTAGACTATAGTCTTAACTATAGACTTGACTATAGTCTTAACTATAGACTTGACTATAGTCTTAACTATAGACTTGACTATAGTCTATATAGAATATAGTATTGACTATAGACTAAACTATAGTATTGCCTATAGACTAAACTATAGTATTGTCTATAGACTAAACTGTAGGCTTGACTATAGACTAGACTATAGTCTTGACTATAGACTATAGACTAGACTATAGTCTTGACTATAGACTATAGACTAGACTATAGTCTTGACTATAGACTAGACTATAGTCTAAACTATAGTCTTAACTATAGCCTAAGCTATATTCTTGACTATAGACTAGTATATAGTATTGACTATAGACTAAACTATAGTCTTGACTATAGACAAGAATAGTCTTGACTATAGACTAAACTATAGTCTTGGCTATAGACTAGAATAGTCTTGACTATAGACTAGACTATAGTCTTGAATATAGACAAGACTATAGTCTTGACTATAGACTAGACTATAATCTTGACTATAGATTAGACTAAAGGCTTGTCTTTAGTATAAATTCTTTAACTCCATAACGTTTTTTCTTGTTTTTGTACTAATTCCCAAAATAATCCCCCAAATTTAAAAAAGTACTCTTTAAATATTTAATAAATAATAACAATATTACTCTTCCTATAAACGGCAAGTGATTCCCCATAAAATTATGAAGTCTAGCATAAGATGTGTTTCGCTAAGAGACAAAGATACTCTCTATTCTATATATGATATGTATGACGGAAGTTTATTCTAGAAAATCTTCTCTGGGGTTTCCCTGTAGTTACTGATAACGCATAAAAAGTACCTTTTGATTTAAAATTAAAATAAAATATATAAAAGCGTTATTCCTATTCAGACAAAATAACAATTTCAATTTGTCTCTTAAAAAAGAAAGAAGTAGTTTAGTTTAAAAATTTGAAAAATGAAATCTTTGATTTTAACTATCGTATCAGTAGCCCTTTTGGGTGCTTTAATAGAAGCTTATCCTCAACGTGTGTATTATCAAAAATTGCCCTATTATCCTCCTCCCACCCAACCACCACGCCCTATAAGAGTGCGTAGAGATTTGGGTGGACAAATATCAACAAATCCTGCTGGAGGCAATAATGCCAAAGTAGATTTTACTCAGGGAATTGGTACTCCCGAACACAATCTTATAGGACAAGCTTTTGCAGCGGGTAATACTAAAGGAGGTCCTGTGGTCACTGGTGGCACCTTAGCCTACAATAAGTATGTTGTTATTAAAACCTATTTTTATTCACTTTTTAAACAATTCTTATATTTAATTTCAGCAATGGTTTTGGTGCAGCTATTACCAAAGAACATATAAACGGCATAAGCGATACTTTGACCAAGAGCATCAGTGCCGATTTTGGTGACCATAAAATCGGTGCTAATGTCTTTAAATCTGATAATACTTTACCCAATGGCTTTAAATTCGAACGTAGTGGTCATGGTTTAGAATATTCGCATATTAATGGTCATACTGCCAGTTTGACTCAAAGTAATATACCAAATTTTGGACGTCAATTGGAATTGGCTGGTAAGGCTAATTTGTGGTCTTCTCAAGATCGTAATACACGTTTGGATTTAACTGGTTCTGCTTCGAAATGGACTAGTGGTCCTTTCAGTGGTCAAACGAGCTATGGCGGTGGTTTGGGTTTGACTCATTTCTTTGGTTGATTTCATTAGTATTGATACATTGTAAATAAATAAAATTAAGACGATAAATTTAAATAGAATTAAATAAAACTGTAAATTATTAAGGTCAAAATTAAAAAAAAATTCTGTGTATCTTGGACTTTGGTGCTGGCTTGGGTTTGACGTTTAGGTTTAATATGAATCATTATGAATATCTTTCCACCTTTGGAAGTGACAGACTAATCTATAGACGAGTCTATAGACGAGACTATAGACTATACTCTAGACTAGACTATAGACTAGATTATAGACTAGATTATAGACTAGATTATAGACTAGATTATAGACTAGATTATAGACTAGACTATAGACTAGACTATAGACTAGACTATAGACTAGGCTATAGACTAGACTATAGACTAGACTATAGACTAGACTATATACTAGACTATATACTACACTATAGACTAGACTATAGACTAGACTATAGACTAGACTATAGACTAGACTATAGACTAGACTATAGAATAGACTATAGACTAGACTATAGATTAGACTATAGACTAGACTATAGACTAGACTATAGACTAGACTATAGACTAGACTATAGACTAGACTATAGACTAGACTATAGACTAGACTATAGATTAGACTATAGACTAGACTATAGACTAGACTATAGACTAGACTATAGATTAGACTATAGACTAGACTATAGACTAGACTATAGACTAGACTATAGACTAGACCATAGACTAGACTATAGACTAGACTGTAGACTAGACCATAGACTAGACTATAGACTAGACTGTAGACTAGACCATAGACTAGACTATAGACTAGACTAGACTATAGACTAGACTAGACTATAGACTAGACTGTAGACTAGACCATAGACTAGACTATAGACTAGACTGTAGACTAGACCATAGACTAGACTATAGACTAGACTGTAGACTAGACTATAGACTAGACTGTAGACTAGACTATAGACTAGACTAGACTATAGACTAGACTATAGACTAGACTATAGACTAGACTATAGACTAGACTATAGCCTAGACTATAGACTAGACTATAGACTAGACTATAGACTAGACTATAGACTAGACTATAGACTAGACTATAGACTAGACTATAGACTAGACTATAGACTAGGCTATAGACTAGACTATAGACTAGACTATAGACTAGACTATATACTAGACTATATACTACACTATAGACTAGACTATAGACTAGACTATAGACTAGACTATAGACTAGACTATAGAATAGACTATAGACTAGACTATAGATTAGACTATAGACTAGACTATAGACTAGACTATAGACTAGACTATAGACTAGACTATAGACTAGACTATAGACTAGACTATAGACTAGACTATAGACTAGACTATAGACTAGACTATAGATTAGACTATAGACTAGACTATAGACTAGACTATAGACTAGACTATAGACTAGTCTATAGTCTAGACTATAGACTAGACTATAGAATAGACTATAGACTAGACTATAGATTAGACTATAGACTAGACTATAGACTAGACTATAGACTAGACTATAGACTAGACTATAGACTAGACTATAGACTAGACTATAGACTAGACTATAGATTAGACTATAGACTAGACTATAGACTAGACTATAGACTAGACTATAGATTAGACTATAGACTAGACTATAGACTAGACTATAGACTAGACTATAGACTAGACCATAGACTAGACTATAGACTAGACTGTAGACTAGACCATAGACTAGACTATAGACTAGACTGTAGACTAGACCATAGACTAGACTATAGACTAGACTGTAGACTAGACTATAGACTAGACTAGACTATAGACTAGACTGTAGACTAGACCATAGACTAGACTATAGACTAGACTGTAGACTAGACCATAGACTAGACTATAGACTAGACTGTAGACTAGACTATAGACTAGACTAGTAGACTAGACTATAGACTAGACTAGACTATAGACTAGACTATAGACTAGACTATAGACTAGACTATAGACTAGACTAGACTAGACTATAGACTAGACTATAGACTAGACTATAGACTAGACTATAGACTAGACTATAGACTAGACTATAGACTAGACTATAGACTAGACTATAGACTAGCTATAGACTAGACTATAGACTAGACTATAGACTAGACTAGACTAGACTATAGACTAGACTATAGACTAGACTATAGACTAGACTATAGACTAGACTATAGACTAGACTATAGACTAGACTATAGACTAGACTATAGACTAGACTATAGACTAGACTATAGACTAGACTATAGACTAGACTATAGACTAGACTATAGACTAGACTATAGACTAGACTAGACTAGACTATAGACTAGACTATAGACTAGACTATAGACTAGACTATAGACTAGACTATAGACTAGACATAGACTAGACTAGACTAGACTAGACTAGACTATAGACTAGACTATAGACTAGACTATAGACTAGACTATAGACTAGACTATAGACTAGACTATAGACTAGACTATAGACTAGACTATAGACTAGACTATAGACTAGACTATAGACTAGACTATAGACTAGACTATAGACTAGACTATAGACTAGACTATAGACTAGACTATAGACTAGACTATAGACTAGACTATAGACTAGACTATAGACTAGACTATAGACTAGACTATAGACTAGACCATAGACTAGACTATAGACTAGACTGTAGACTAGACCATAGACTAGACTATAGACTAGACTGTAGACTAGACTATAGACTAGACTGTAGACTAGACTATAGACTAGACTAGACTATAGACTAGACTATAGACTAGACTATAGACTAGACTATAGACTAGACTATAGCCTAGACTATAGACTAGACTATAGACTAGACTATAGACTAGACTATAGACTAGACTATAGACTAGACTATAGACTAGACTATAGACTAGACTATAGACTAGACTATAGACTAGACTATAGACTAGACTATAGACTAGACTATAGACTAGGCTATAGACTAGACTATAGACTATGGACTAGACTATAGACTAGGCTATAGACTAGACTATAGACTAGGCTATAGACTAGACTATAGACTAGACTACAGTCTAGTCTTACTATAGGTTAAACTATAGACTAGACTTCTAGTCTAGACTATGGACTAGATTATAGACGAGACTTCTGGTCTAGAATATGGATAAGACTACTAGTCTGGACTATCGAGTAGTCCATAGTCTAGTCTATAGTCTAGTCTATAGTCTAGTCTATAGTCTAGTCTATAGTCTAGTCTATAGTCTAGTCTATAGTCTAGCCTATAGTCTAGTCTATAGTCTAGTCTATAGTCTAGCCTATAGTCTAGTCTATAGTCTAGTCTATAGTCTAGTCTATAATCTAGTCTATAGTCCAGTCTATAGTCTAGTCTATAGTCTAGTCTATAGTCTAGTCTATAGTCTAGTCTATAGTCTAGTCTATAGTCTAGTCTATAGTCTAGTCTATAGTCTAGTCTATAGTCTAGTCTATAGTCTAGTCTATAGTCTAGTCTATAGTCTAGTAGTCTAGTCTAAGTCTAGTCTATAGTCTAGTCTATAGTCTAGTCTATAGTCTAGTCTATAGTCTAGTCTATAGTCTAGTCTAGTCTAGTCTATAGTCTAGTCTATAGTCTAGTCTATAGTCTAGTCTATAGTCTAGTCTATAGTCTAGTCTATAGTCTAGTCTATAGTCTAGTCTATAGTCTAGTCTATAGTCTAGTCTATAGTCTAGTCTATAGTCTAGTCTATAGTCTAGTCTATAGTCTAGTCTATAGTCTAGTCTATAGTCTAGTCTATAGTCTAGTCTATAGTCTAGTCTATAGTCTAGTCTATAGTCTAGTCTATAGTCTAGTCTATAGTCTAGTCTATAGTCTAGTCTATAGTCTAGTCTATAGTCTAGTCTATAGTCTAGTCTATAGTCTAGTCTATAGTCTAGTCTATAGTCTAGTCTATAGTCTAGTCTAGTCTAGTCTATAGTCTAGTCTATAGTCTAGTCTATAGTCTAGTCTATAGTCTAGTCTCTATAGTCTAGTCTATAGTCTAGTCTATAGTCTAGTCTATAGTCTAGGCTATAGTCTAGTCTATAGTCTAGGCTATAGTCTAGTCTATAGTCTAGTCTATAGTCTAGTCTATAGTCTAGTCTATAGTCTTGTATATAGTCTTGTATATAGTCTAGTCTATAGTCTGGTCTAAAGTCTAGTCTATAGTATAGTCTAAAGTCTAGTCTATAGTATAGTCTATAGTCTAGTCTATAGTCTAGGCTATAGTCTAGTCTATAGTCTAGTCTATAGTCTAGTCTATAGTCTAGTCTATAGTCTTGTATATAGTCTTGTATATAGTCTAGTCTAAAGTCTAGTCTATAGTATAGTCTATAGTATAGTCTATAGTATAGTCTATAGTATAGTCTATAGTCTAGCCTATAGTCTAGTCTATAGTCTAGTCTATAGTGTAGTCTATAGTCTAGTCTATAGTGTAGTCTATAGTCTAGTCTATAGTATAGTCTATAGTATAGTCTATAGTATAGTCTATAGTCTAGTCTATAGTCTAGTCTATAGTCTAGTCTATAGTGTAGTCTATAGTCTAGTCTATATATTAGTTTATAATCTAGTCTATAGTCTAGTCTATATACTAGTCTGTAGTCTAGTCAATAGTATAGCCTAGTCAGTAATAATTCTCAAAGGTTAAAAGATATTCATAATGATTCATATTAAACACAAACTAGCACCAAAGTCCAAGATAAACACTATTTTTTAATTTTAATTATTTACAATTTTATTTAATTCAACATAAATTTATAGCCTTAATTTTATTTAATCACAATTTTTCAATATTTATGGAATCAACCAAAGTAATGGGTCAAACCCAAACCACCGCCATAGCTCGTTTGACCACTGAAAGGACCACTAGTCCATTTCGAAGCAGTACCGGTTAAATCCAAACGTGTATTACGATCTTGAGAAGACCACAAATTAGCCTTACCAGCCAATTCCAATTGACGTCCAAAATTGGGTATATTACTTTGAGTCAAACTGGCAGTATGACCATTAATATGCGAATAATCTAAACCATGACCATTACGTTCGAATTTAAAGCCATTGGGTAAAGTATTATCAGATTTGAAGACATTAGCACCGATTTTATGGTCACCAAAATCGGCACTGATGCTCTTGGTCAAAGTATCGCGTATGCCGGGAACATGCTCTTTGGTAATAGCAGCACCAAAACCATTGCTGAAATTAAATATAAGAATTGTTTAAAAAGTGAATAAAAATAGTTCTATAGGTTTTAATAACAACTTACTTGTTGTAAGCTAAGGTGCCTCCAGTGGCCACAGGACCTCCTTTAGTATTACCCGCTGCAAAAGCTTGTCCTATAAGATTGTGTTCGGGAGTGCCAATTCCTTGAGTAAAATCTACTTTGGCATTATTGCCTCCAGCAGGTTTTGTTGATATTTGTCCACCCAAATCTCTACGCACTCTTATAGGGCGTGGTGGTTGGGTGGGAGGAGGATAATAGGGCAATTTTTGATAATACACACGTTGAGGATAAGCTTCTATTAAAGCACCCAAAAGAGCTACTGATACGATAGTTAAAATCAAAGATTTCATTTTTCAAATTTTTAAACTAAACTACTTCTTTCTTTTTTAAGAGACAAATTGAAATTGTTAGTTTGTCTGAATAGGAATAACGCTTTTATATATTTTATTTTAATTCTAAATCAAAAGGTACTTTTTATGCGTTATCAGTAATTACAGGGAAACCCCAGTCATACATATCATATATAGAATAGAGAGAATCTTTGTCTCTTAGCGAAACACATCTTATGCTAGACTTCATAATTTTATGGGGAATCACTTGCCGCAGGAGAGAAATATTGTAATACTAAAGTATTGCCTATAGACTAAATACTATAATAATACTAAATACAAAATAGACTAGACTATAGTCTTGACTATAAACTAGACTATAGACTAGACTATAGACTAGACTTTAGACTAGATTATAGACTAGGCTAGACTATAGACTAGACTATAGACTAGACTATAGACTAGACTATAGACTAGACTATAGACTAGACTATAGACTAGACTATAGACTAGACTATAGACTAGACTATAGACTAGACTATAGACTAGACTGTAGACTAGACTATAGACTAGACTATAGACTAGACTATAGACTAGACTATTGACTAGACTATAGACTAGACTATAGACTAGACTATAGACTAGACTGTAGACTAGACTATAGACTAGAATGTAGACTAGAATGTAGACTAGACTATAGACTAGACTATAGACCAGACTATAGACTAGTATATAGACTAGACTATAGACTAGAATATAAACTAGACTATAGACCACAGTCTAGTCCATAGTCTAGGAAGTTCTATTCTTTGGACTATGAGTTTGGCGGGAATTTATTTATTTAGGTTTTAAGTGAGATTTTTCGAAAATAAGACGACCGACCCTTTTTTCCCTTTACAAATTTCAAAATCTTAAACAATATAAGTTCAACATTTCGAAATTCAGAATTATATAAAAACCCCTTTAATATGAAATAAACTTTTTATTATAAATTCCTAATAAATCATCTTTACTTACCTCATAATAGAGATAAATTTATATTTATTAACATAATTATTCATGTTTAATATTTTATGACGGGGTAGTCCCCATATTACTGGCAAATAGAAAAAGTACCTTTAGTTTTAAAACCTCTTATAAGAACAGTATAAAATCTCAGATTAAACACAGATAAGACATCACTATAACTTTAACAACTTTATATAAAGCTACGAAAATGAAATTTAATATTTTAATCATAGTTTCATTAGCTCTCTTAGGAGTTTTAATAGAAGCTTTGCCTCAGAGTGCTTACTATCAAAATTTGCTGTACAATCAAGCACCTACCCTGCCAACGCTATATGTAAGAGTACGTAGAGCGGATTTGGGTGATAAGATATCAACGATTCAGGGTATTGGTACTCCCGGAACATAGGACATTAAAAACACTTTAAATTACGTTTTTTATAAGTTTAGTATTTTTTTATTTATTTTTTTTTTCTTTTTTTAAATGTTAATTTAATTTTATATATAATTTTCTTTTGTAAACACGCCAATTTGCAGAGATGGAATAAATTTCGTATCGTATTTTTAGAAACAGCAGTATTATTTATCAAAAATTGTTTTTCTTTTTTATAATGAAACTAAAATTCCCTTTAACGTTTTGTATAAAAAATAAAGATGATAAAGAAAATAATTAAACAAAAAACAAACTATGGACCAGATAATGATAAAAATTTTGGAATTTTTTTGTTTAATAGTATGATTTGAAGAGAGAAAGTGTTTTAAAACTATAGATTATTGATTTGTTTTTTATAAAAAAAAAAGAAGTTACAATTTTGTTGTTGATTTATAAATGTTTGTTGCTTCTTATTTAAAACGTTTTATATCTATGATAATTTCTTGGCCTTTTGATAGAGAGTATCGACAACTTTGCCCATACTGTGTATGGTTTCTAAAACTCTTTCGTAGGTTTTGTCAACGGGAGTCTCTTCGAAAACGATTAAAACACCTTCACCCTGATCTAAAATGCCACTGAATTTCTTATCCAAAATCATTTGTGACAATTTCTTTTCCACCTGAGGCATGGGCAATTTAATGCATTCGGCAACATGTGAGACCTAAAGCAAAACCAAACATTAAAAATTATAAATTTCTAAATAAAGAATGAAATTTGTTTTTTTTTCAACTTACTTGTACACGTGAGTAGGGTTCAATGATGCGACAAAGATTTTGTTCCAACATTGTGTCATACAAAGTGCCCAAATGTGCCTGAACAATAACATCTTCGGCCAATTCTTTGTGATAATCCTTTAAAGCAGCCTGAAAATCAGCCAAAGATCTTTTGTGTGAAGCCTCGGCCACCGCTTTCATGGCATCTATGTCGCGACCCGAATAAGTAATAGCCTTTAAGTAAACATCATTAATATACTATACAAAACACAATTTTCTTCCCATTTACTTACCAATTTTCCACTGACAATTTGATTGACATCATCCGAATGACCCAACATGATTTTGCACAATAACATATATTTGAGTGCAGTCAAAGCTTTAGCATTATCTGCACTATCGAAACCCTCAAAGGCCTCATAGAAATAGGAGAAGGCGGTTTTGAAATCACGCTCATCGGCTGCATGCAATATGCCCGATTGTAAATCCAAAGATGCCTGCACTTTAGGTGGACAATAGATGGCATTTGCTGTGGTGCGTGCCGATGTGAGAGCAGCCCTAGCTTTTGGCAAATTACTGAGAGCATGATAAGTTTTACTTTCTAATAGTTGCACTTCGACCAAAAGATTTTTATCATCTAGTTTCTTCAGTTCCTTGAGAAGTTGTGAACCCAATTGTAAGGCATCTGTGTACATGCCGGTATCAAAGTAGAGTGCAATCAAACGGGCCTCCAAACTTTGACGCAAGAATGTACGTTTTTCCTGTTTCGACCATTCAATGCAATCTTTGCAGAGTTGGACCTGGTGGAGGGAAAAGAAAAAGAATTGAATTTTTTTAGTTTTAGACAAATATGAAGATTTTGACTTCATATAGACTTTTATATAGTCTGTGATTTAGTCTATAGTCTTGTTTATAACCTAATCAATGGTCTAGTCTATAGATTAAACTGTAGTATAATCTGAATAGTCTAGTCTGTCGTATAGTCTATAGTATAGTCATTAGTCTAGTCTATAATCCAGTCCATAGTCTAGTCTATAATCCAGTCCATAGTCTAGTCTGTCGTATAGTCTATAGTCTAGTCTTTAGTCTAGTCTATAGTCTAGTCAATAGTGTAGTCTATAGTCTAGTATATAGTCTAATCTATTCTATAGTATAGTATAATCTATAGTCTATTCTATAGTATAGTCTAGTCTAGTCAAGTTTATAGTCTAGTCGATAGTCTAGTCTATGGTCTTGTCTTTATTCTGGTCTATAGTCTAGTCTATAGTATAGTCTATAGTATAGTCTATAGTATAGTCTATAGTATAGTCTATAGTCTAGTCTACAGTCTAGTCTACAGTCTAGTCTATAATCTAGTCTATAGTCTAGTCTGTAGTCTAGTCTATAGTCTAGTGTATAACCTAGTCTATAGTCTACTCTATGGCATATTCTAGCCTATAGCTCACCATAATCAATGTCAATCTTTCACCAAAACAAAATTTCACCACGAAACAAATATTTCACCCAGAAACCAATATTCCACCTCAAAATCATTATTCCACATATTTCACCTCAAAATGAAAATTTTGTCTCAAAATCAAAATTTTACCTCAACATTAATATTTCACCACAAAATCAAAATTTCACCAAAAATTAATATTTCCCCACAAAATTCCAATTTTCACAAAAAAATCAATATTTGGCCACTAAAACAATATCAATATTTCATCAAATAATTAAAATTTCACCACAAAATTTAAATTTCGCGAAAAAATTTAATTTTTACCAAAAATTCTAATTAGTACCAAAAAATTCTATAAAAATATATAGTGTTTTTATTACTCGTCGGAAAAAAATTTTGCGGAAGATTCTAGAAATTTTACAAAATTTTGCAAAAATTGTAACAAAAATTATTTAAAATTGTACCAAGTCCCTCTTGCACCTTCTGCAATTGTCCTTCTAAACAAAAATTCTGATTATGATGGCCATTTTTCCATAAAAAAACCTATACCATGACCTCCTTCGCCAAAAACTCACCTCTATACCCGTACCAGCATCCATATCCAGGAACATATCCACCAAAGAACGCACCAATTTTGCCGCTTTAGCCTTGCTTATAAGACTCAAAAACGGGCGGGTTACTTTAATCAAATCGGCCAATTCCTTAGCCTTACCCTCTTGTTTATAGAGTTCACCCAACTGTAAGATGCCCTGTTCCTTGATACGTATAAGTTCTTCATCATTTTCAGCCACCTCCTGTTCGCGTACGATTTTATTTAGCAAAGAAATGCCTTCCTCACGGTTAACATTTGACAAGGCTTGAGCCCGTTCGAATAAAGTTGCTCCGGCCATTTTTCTTTTACTATAAAACAGCAAGACAGCAAAGAATTTAGTTTTCTTTTTTATTAACAAAAACTAATTTTTAACAAACTTACTTTGTTTTAGGGGAACGTTATAAAAAGTAATAATGCTCACTTGCTAAATGTTAACTCAATTTAGTTTATTTATGAATTTAAATTTTATATATTGCGAATTTTCGCGATGATTTGTATAATTTCTTGCTTTTTTACTTTTTCTTTTGTGTTTTACAAATGTCAATTTGTTGTTGTTGCTCTCTGGCTAGTGCCAGTCATGTTATGCAGTGCTGCCAACTATAAAAACAATAAACTAAGAAAACAATCACAATAGTGTAATAAATGAAAATAAATCACAATAGCTTTAATCAAATGTCTATTTTATTATTCTCTTTTTGTTGTGTGTTGTACGTAAACATTGTTGTCATTTTGCATTTTTTAATAGTTATGATGGATTTTTACAAGAATTTATAAATTTTGTTGAAAATTTATTAAAAATAATTAAGAAAAAATATGGTAGAAGAGACCACAACCAGTAATAGGCCCAGATCTAAACCCGATAGACCAAAACCAGTATATCTATGGACAGTGGGTGATGTATTGAAATGGTATCGCAGGCATTGCAGTGAATATTTGGAATACTTGGAATTATTTTCCAAGGTAAGATGACTAAACTGGTTATTTATATAAAAACGAGTAAATAGAACTTATTGATGCATTATTACACTGTTCCAGCATGAAATCACGGGCCGTGCTTTGTTGCGTATCAATGACTCCTCCCTGCAGCGTATGGGTGTTACAAATAATCGTGATAGGGAAGCTATTTGGCGTGAAATTGTCAAACAGCGCCTTAAGACTGATATTATGGAAATACGTGATATGGAACGTATAGTGAATCAACATTCAATGGCCAAAATATCTCATGCTAAAGCTCAAAAGTAATTTGTTATCCCTTAAACAAAAAGGTGCAACGAATTATGTATTTTTTTTTTTCTAAATTAAAATAGATGATATTGTTAGTAAGTTTATTATTATTATAGAAAAACACCAAGTGATTGTGGTTGTACAAACAAAACAAAAATAATTAAAATATAAAATTTAATCTTTAATATTTAGTAAGTAGATTATGAAAACAAATTTAAATTAATTATTATACAAAAAACAAACTTAAATAAATACAATTTTAAAGCAAATATTAAATTAGAAGAATAAATTAATAAAATTAAAAAGAAAATGTGTCTTATTTTTATATGAACGATCCTCCTGCTCATTGTATTTAGAATCGGCAAGCAGACTTTCGGTCTGTCCGCAGTAGACTTGTTCTGAATCAAAAGTTGTACTCTGCATTAATGTTTGCTCCACCGAATATTGCTTGTATAACATTTTTTACATAAAATATTGACAGTATAACAGTATGTTCTATAAAAATATTATGTTTAGTCCTGTCTGTAGTCTAGCTTATAGTCAATTCTATTGTAAATTCTAGATCTATAGCCTATTCTATAGTCAAGAATATAGTTTCGTGTCTAGTCAATAGTTTAGTCTATATCCAAGCATAGTTTGTTATATTATCTAATCTATAGTCTAGTCTACAATCTGGTTTATATTCTAGTCTATAGACTAGGTAAGTGTCTAGTCCATAGTCTAGTCTATAGTATAGTTTATAATCTAATAATACTTAAGACTAGTCTTTAGTGGAGTATATAATCTAAGTATAAGAGTTTACATATTTACACAGTTTTTTTTTCATAAAATGTTCTGTATAAGAGTTTCTTTCACAGATTATTGTTTGTATAACCGTTTTTTACACAAAATTTAGCCTTAATAACAGCATTTTCAGTAGAAAATCGTCCGTTTTCATTTATTTCTATAAAATTGATGTGTATAACAGTTTTATGTAGAAAATAATAGTTTATACAGAACATTTTTATATAAAATTTTGTTTTCTAGCAAATGTTCATAAAAATAACTGTTATAAAAACGTTTTATATTGAAATAACTGTTATAAAGGAAATTTTCTACGGAAAAAGCTTTCGGAGGGAAAGTTTTCTATATAAGAAACTATTATACAGACATATTTCTATATAGAAACTGTTGTTAAGAAGATTTGACACAGTTTGAGTTTAGCCGTAATTTTATCTGTTGATAGTAATTTCTATTACAAGCTAACGCCGTTGAACAAAATAGTCTTGACGCCGTTGTTATTACATCAGCTTTGTTCTCTAAACTCTAGTAGTTGTCAATTTAACTATTCTTTTTATCTTAGTTTGTTTTCTTATTATCTTTCGTATTTCCAATTGTATAAAGAGTTGCCTTTACCTAAACATATAACATTACACATTTCTAGGCAAATTAATAACATGTATTAATCTATAAAATTCTAAATAAATTTTACAATAATTAAACAAATACTAAAAATATATTATGGCTTTAATAATAAAGACAATTAGAAGAAAAATTGTAATTAAAATTATGTCATGATAAAACTGTATTAATGTTTTCTGGCTTTTTAATGGAATTTTCTATTTTTTTTTTTTTCTTCTAAAAGAATGGCAACCATTTCTTTAAATTATCACCAACTATTGACATAGAACTGCAGTCATCTCCCTCTTACTCTTGTACAAAGCTATGCATTAAATGAAGAATACAGCAGTAACTGCAAGTAGAATTCACTAAAAATGTAGTTAGTAAAACAGCTGTTTAATCGTTGCTCCCTTATAAGACTGTCAAACTTTATATATAAAAAAATCCCCTGTAAACGTTACTGTCAAATGACATACATGAAAAAAATCCAACTTTCTGACAAAATTATCCCCTGCTGTCAACTAATACAAATTCTCTTGTTTCTTGTGTAAAGTGTCGAGAACGAAGCAAAATTTTTTCTCAGTTTACTTTTGGACCTCGTAGTGTTTTGTTGTTGAGAAATTTTTCTAGTGCAGTGAAAAAAGGCGCACACGGAAGGAAATTTATTTTTCTTACTTGGCTCATGTGAAAAAAATTAACAATTTATTAAAAGTGTTTTACTAAAAAAAATCCATAAAATATCCCAATAAATTTTAATTAAAGAAAAATTATATAGAAATTAAAATTAACACACAAAAGTTTCAATTTTCTTTTATCCAAAAGAAAATCCAACAATTTTTCGCAATTTTTTTTTCTTCAATTTTCAATCATCTCTCCTTTTAAACGTTTTCAGTGTGTGAAGAAAAGTGTAAAAGAAAAAATAATTGTGTTTGTTTAAATATCCGTAAGCGGAAATGAGTCAAAACTATAGAGTTTAAAAGGTAAGTTGGACTATGGTGATCTCTTTCTTTTTTAAGCAAAGTTTGTGTAAAACAGTTGTTGTTTTTGTGCGCTTATTATGTTGAAGTTTTTGTTTTTATTTTAATTTTTTCTCTCTTCTACTATTCACAATAGGCAGGCTTGCCATGTGGCTAAAAATTGTAAGAGATAAATTTTGACAGCCGTTGTGAGTAAAATGAGAAATATGGCAAGATAAGAAAGTTCAGTTTCAGTTTTCTTATAAAAAACGGAATTTGATTGAAATTGTTAAAGATTTTGAAAAATATTTATTTGTTTTTCTTTAATTAGTTTTTATTTATAATTTAACACCCTGCAGTTGATTTTTTATGCAGGGTTGGGAAAATAGTTTTTTTTAATATTTTTTTTTACTTTTTGTTGAATTAATCATATATAAAAGTTTTGAATGCAAATATTTCCTAACATAGTGAAAATTTCAAATTATTTTTCATTTCGTGTAAAACTTGTTAGACACTATTGTTTTGAAATTCTTTTAAAACACCTGTCATTTGAGAACTATTTATATTAATTATTCGAAATGGTGTAATTTACCCAGTTTACATTTAAAAATTACGTCAAACTATTACATTTTTAATGGCCAATCAATCAGACTTTACATATTGAAATAAGTGAATAAATAATATACTAAAAATTTTAAACGGTTTTCTATATTAAATCAATTATTTGATAAAACTTAATAGATTTTGGTGATTTTATTTAAATTCCTAAATGTTTAGAATATTCAAATATGAAAATTTCCGCTTGAGTAATACATTTTTAATTAAAAAAAAACATTACTTTGTATTTTAAAAATTTTAAAATGTATGGTTTTAATGAGCGATATTATCTCATGTAATCAATTAACTACAGTTTACAGTCTTGATTTTATATCAAACTTGACTATAGATTTAGTATATAGTCTTAACTCTATATAGTCTTGTCTATAGTCTTGACTATAGAACAGTCTATAGTCTTGACTTTAGAACAGTCTATAGTCTTGACTATAGAACAGTCTAAAGTCTTGACTATAGATCAGTCTATAGTCTTGATTATAGATTTGCCTGTAGATCAGTTAATAGTCTTGAATATAGATCACTTTATAGTATTGACAGATCAGTATATAGTTTTGACTAAAATCTTGACAGAAGACTATTTATCTAGTATTTAGATCAGCCTATAGTCTACACTATTGATCGGTTAATAGTCTTGTCTACAGCTTTATAAAAGCCTTGACTACAGATCAGTCTATAGTATTGATTATGACTCAGGTTATAGTGTTGACTTAAACCTAAAGTATTGACTAAAGACTATAGATCAGTATAATGATTATAAATCAGTCTATAATCTTGATTTTAGATCAGTCTATAGTCTTGTCTTTAGATCAGTTTAAAGTTTTAATAGTTCTATTGTCTTATTTATAGATCATACTAAATTCTTAACTAATGACCAATCTATAGTCTATTCTATATTTTATTCTATATTCTCAACTATAGATCAGTAGAGCATTACACAATTCTTTAATAGCGACTGCATTTGTTACTTTATCTTTTTTAATTTCCTTTTTTTTTTTAAGTATTAATAAATTTTTGTAGTTGTTGTTGCTTTTTTCTACTATTTGCTTTGTTTTTATTTGCTTTTTCAATTCTGTTGCTGTTTTTATTATTGTTGTTGTTTAGCACGTCAACAATAAAAAGCTAATATACTTACGCATACATATTTAAAATCAGCTGTTTACTCTGACTGCCACATGAACGAGTTTTTCTTGTTTAACAACGTCACGATACGTTTACGTTATAAACACTTAAGAACGTTTCTATATACGACTGTAATGAATATTAAATAACCAATGAACGATTGAGCAACTATTTTTATATATTTTGATTTAAAATCTTAAATCGGTTCCATGGCATAATAAAAATTTCTCTCTAGTTTTGCTATGATCGGTTCAATCTAAACCTGAAAAATTAAAATTATCTAATTCGCTTCTTTTAGTCGCTATTTTTTAGAAAAATAGACTAAATTTTCAATGTCAAAAATTTCCGACTGACACAGAATTTTTAGGAAAAATTTCATTCTGCTATTTCCTCTCTTCTTGGTCTAAATGCACCCCCAATTAACAGACGAAAATACAAATGATTATAGGTTAATATAAACTCGTTATAAGGCTCCACAATCGCTATTTCAAAATGTGTTACAAAAGGAATGAAAAATTCAATATGTCGAACATAAAAAAGTAAATACTTGTGTGTGCAAGTCAGCCAGCACTTCAATGAACTATGTATGTATTTCAACTTGTCGATCAGCTGATGCATCATCACGTTTACGTTAAAGTTTTAAATAAAAACGTTATCTACACTGTTTCGATAGGCTTAATAAAAACAGTAATTTCCCGAAAGCTATAGAATTTAAAATACAAATACACTTTTTTCGATTAAAAGATATTGACGCAATACTTTTCACTCAAATTTATAATAAAAAGTGGAAATATCTTTGTAAACATATGTTTATGAGATAATTTAAAACATTAAAAAAATTAAAAAGGATGAAACTATTTCGTTACTCAAAATGGAGACAAAAGGTATAATCGTATGTAAATATATTTAAAACATTCAACCCTATTTGAACTCTGTGGTAAAATTTTCATTTTTTAATAGATAAATAAACAAATTTATAAACAATTATTTAAACCATACATGATAAATAGCAGTTCAGTAATATGTAATATAAAATTATATTAAATAAAATTACTATGTACGATATGGACTATCATTTTTAGTTAGTAACTAAACAACCATTCTTTATTTCTAACCATTTCATTTGATACAATTATTTTTAAAAATAACTGTATAAATATGTACAATATTTTAGTCATTTCATTAAACGAGAGTAGACTTAAAAGTCTTTTCAATAAAAAGTACATATATAAGTCTTTACTATAGAAAATTAAACATAGTCTAGTCTATAGAAGGGACAGTAGTTTGAACTATAGAATGAACTATAGTATGGACTATATCATAGACTATATTCTGAATATAGAATAGACTATAGTCTTAATAGGATAGACTATAGTCTGGACTATAGAATAGAATATATTCTGTTCTATAGTCCAGACTATAGTCTATTCTACAGTATAGTTTATTCTCTAGTCCAGACTACAGTTTATTTTATTAAGACTATAGTCTGTTCTATATTCATACTATAGTCTGTTCTATATTCATACTATAGTCTATTCTACAGTCCAGACTGTAGTCTATTCTATAGTCCAGACTATTGTTTATTCTATAGTCCAGACTATTGTTTATTCTATAGTCCAGACAATAGTCTTTTCCATATTTTCCATATTATTATAGACTATAGACTTTTCCATATTTCAGACTACAGTCTATTCTATTGTCCAGACTATAGTCTATTCTATAGTCCAGACCATAGTATATTCTATAGTCCAGACTATAGTATATTCTATAGTCCAGACTTAAGTCTTTTCTATAGTCCAGACTTTAGTCTATTCTATAGTCCAGACTATAGTCTATTCTATAGTCAAGACCATAGTCTATTCTATAGCCCAGACTATAGTTTATTCTATAGTCCAGACTATAGTTTATTCTATAGTCCAGACTATAGTTTATTCTATAGTCCAGACTATAGTCTTTTCCATATTTCAGACTACAGTCTAATCTATAGTCCAGACTTTAGTCTATGCTATTGTCCAGACTATAGTATATTCTATAGTCCAGACTATAGTCTATTCTATAGTCCAGACTACAGTCAATTCTATAGTCCAGACTACAGTCTATTCTATAGTCCAGACTATAGTCTATTATATAGTCCAGACTGTAGACTATGCTATAGTCCAGACTATAGTCTATTCTATAGTCCAGACTTTAGTATATTCTATAGTATGGATTATAGTCTTGACTATAATCTTTACTATAGAATAGACTATGGTATTGACTATATAATAGACTATACTGAATAGAATGGACTATAGTTTTGGCTATAATCCAGACTATAGAATAAACTGTAGTACAGACTATAGAATATACTATTGTCCAGACTAAAGAATAGTCTACCTCTTTTAAAAGAAAATTAAAGCCTACCTTCGTATTTAACTTATTTTCACAAAACAATAGTTTTATTATTTGTTCTCAAGCCATGAAGACTACTAAAACAATAGCAATATAAATATTAAAAAAAAAAAAACATTTATAAATAAAAACAATAACAACAAATATAACAACACACAAAATTGAAAAAAAAAAACTTGTTTTATTTTTAAACATGTTTTTCCATGTTAAACTTATGGAAATTATGCAAATTTATTTTTAACTTTGTAAACGGCATGAAACACAGACAGACAGACGGGCAAGATACAGGGCACAGTTTAGAACGCAAAAAAATATAAAATATACAAAATTAAGTAAAATATAATAATGTTTTAATTATGAATAAAAATTAGGTAAACTTAACAACAACAAACAATTTATAATTAGAAAACATTTTTCAAATAAACAAAAAGCTTTATGGAGGAATTATTAGAAAATGAAAAAGGGTAAAAATGAAAAAAAATATTTTTAAAGTTACTTTTTTATGTGAAATTAAGAGCAGCTGAATTAAATTAAAAGAGATAAAAGGATGAAAAAGGGTAGTTGAGATGTGAAAAAGTTCAGATATTGAGTTAGGATTTTATAGAATATCGAGAGCATTGTCAATCAAGAGCATTGTCAAAACTAAACTATAGACTAGACTACAGACACGACTGTAGACAAAACTATTGATAATAATATAGACTAGACTGTAGACAAGACTATAGACTGGACTATAGATTAGACTAGACTATAGATTGCTCTATAGACTAGACTATAGACTAGACAATAGATTGCTCTATAGACTAGATTTTAGACTAGTCTATAGAATAGTCTATAGACTAGACTATAGACTAGACTATAGACTAGACTATAGACTAGACTATAGACTAGACTATAGACTAGACTATAGACTAAACTATAGACTAAACTATAGACTAGTCTAAAATCTATAGACTGGACTATAGATTAGACTAGACTATAGATTGCTCTATAGACTAGACTATAGACTAGACAATAGATTGCTCTATAGACTAGATTTTAGACTAGTCTATAGAATAGTCTATAGACTAGACTATAGACTAGACTATAGACTAGACTATAGACTAGACTATAGACTAGACTATAGACTAGACTATAGACTAAACTATAGACTAAACTATAGACTAGAAGACTATAGACTAGACTATAGACTAGACTATAGACTAGACTATAGACTAGACTACAGACTAGACTATAGACTAGACTATAGACTAGACTATAGACTAGCCTATAGACTAGACTATAGACTAGACTATATACTAGACTATAGACTAGACTATAGACTAGACTATATACTAGACTATATACTAGACTATAGACTAGACTATAGACTAGACTATGGACTAGACTATAGACTAGACTATAGACTAGACTATAGACTAGACTATAGACTAGACTATAGACTAGACTATAGACTAGACTATAGACTAGACTATAGACTAGACTATAGACTAGACTGTAGACTAGACTATAGATTAGACTATAGACTAGACTATAGACTAGACTATAGACTAGACTATAGACTAGACTATAGACTAGACTATAGACTAGACTATAGACTAGACTATAGACTAGACTATAGACTAGACTATAGACTAGACTATAGACTAGACTATAGACTAGACTATAGACTAGACTATAGACTAGACTATAGACTAGACTATAGACTAGACTATAGACTAGACTATAGACTAGACTACAGACTAGACTATAGACTAGACTATAGACTAGACTATAGACTAGACTATAGACTAGACTATAGACTAGACTATAGACTAGACTATAGACTAGACTATAGACTAGACTATAGACTAGACTATAGACTAGACTATAGACTAGACTATAGACTAGACTATAGACTAGACTATAGATTGGACTATAGACTAGACTATAGACTAGACTATAGACTAGACTATAGACTGGACTAGACTATAGACTAGACTATAGACTAGACTAGACTATAGACTGGACTATAGACTAGACTAGACTATAGACTAGACTATAAACTAGACTATAGACTGGACTATGGACTAGACTATATACTAGACTATAGACTAGACTATAGACTAGACTATAGACTAGACTATAGACTAGACTAGACTATAGACTAGACTAGACTATAGACTAGACTATAGACTAGACTATAGACTAGACTATAGACTAGACTATAGACTAGACTATAGACTAGACTATAGACTAGACTATAGACTAGACTATAGACTAGACTATAGACTAGACTATAGACTAGACTATAGACTAGACTATAGACTAGACTATAGACTAGACTATAGACTAGACTATAGACTAGACTATAGACTAGACTATAGACTAGACTATAGACTAGACTATAGACTAGACTATAGACTAGACTATAGACTAGACTATAGACTAGACTATAGACTAGACTATAGACTAGACTATAGACTAGACTATAGACTAGACTATAGACTAGACTATAGACTAGACTATAGACTAGACTATAGACTAGACTATAGACTAGACTATAGACTAGACTATAGACTAGACTATAGACTAGACTATAGACTAGACTATAGACTAGACTATAGACTAGACTATAGACTAGACTATAGACTAGACTATAGACTAGACTATAGACTAGACTATAGACTAGACTATAGACTAGACTATAGACTAGACTATAGACTAGACTATAGACTAGACTATAGACTAGACTATAGACTAGACTATAGACTAGACTATAGACTAGACTATAGACTAGACTATAGACTAGACTATAGACTAGACTATAGACTAGACTATAGACTAGACTATAGACTAGACTATAGACTAGACTATAGACTAGACTATAGACTAGATTATAGACTAGACTATAGACTAGATTATAGACTAGACTATAGACTAGACTATAGACTAGACTATAGACTAGACTATAGACTAGACTATAGACTAGACTATAGACTAGACTATAGACTAGACTATAGACTAGACTATAGACTAGACTAGACTATAGACTAGACTATAGAATAGACTATAGACTAGATTATAGAATAGACTATAGACTAGATATATATAGACTATAGACTAGACTATAGACTAGACTATAGAATAGATTATAAACTAGACTAGACTATAGACTAGACATTAGAATAGACTATAGATTAGACTAGACTATAGACTAGACATTAGAATAGACTATAGACTAGACTATAGACTAGACTATAGAATAGACTATAGACTAGATTATAAACTAGACTATAGACTAGACATTAGAATAGACTATAGATTAGACTAGACTATAGACTAGACATTAGAATAGACTATAGACTAGATTATAGACTAGACTAGAGTATAGACTAGACTATATATATAGATTAGACTATAATCAAAGCTATAGTCCAGTTTATAACTTAAAGTCATTTATTTATTTTATAGCAAAACTTATCGGCAACACTTAAATTTATCAAAATAAACAAAGAAAAAAATAAATAAATAAATGTTTAGTGTTGTTGTTGTTGTTATTGTAACATTTTTTTCTCTCTATGAAAAAATCTATAGGCATGTGTGCGAGAGCAGGAAAGAAAGAAAAGTTTACGAATGTTTGAATGTTTCTAAAAGTCATTTGTGACATAAATGTCATAACTTTAAAATATAGTTGTGATTTTTGATAAAAATTTATCAGTTTTACAAAGATATATAGCATTTCCTCTAAAAATTTGTAATAATAAATAAGAAAATGAGTCATTACTTTAGTGTCTCCTAGTAATCTAGCAAGAAGACTATAATCACTTTTTTGACCGTAAGTGATATTTAACCACTCAAAAGAAAATTTATATATAGTAAAGTTAAGTGAAAATATTAAATAATGTGAAATGCCTACCTATCTTAAAACGTACCGTGAACTATTTTGTAGGTTATGTTTGGCCTAAAAAAACGAACATTTCAACTTAAGACAGTTTTTCTGCAAGTTTAGGTGATTTTATATTCAGTGGCTCTTTAACATTTTTTACTACCTCAATTAACATTGTTACATACATACACATGTAGATATGTAAATATGTGTGTATTTATGTGCTACGTAGTATGCAAATAAGAAATGAATTTTGTAGGTCAAAGTCGAAATGTTTACACGCTATTCTTAGGTAAATAAATAACAAGTGTTATCGGATAAAGAGACACTTTTCTAACAGGGCGAATTGGTATACATAAGTTATATGTTTTAGGCGAATGAAATAATCAAGGTAAATTTTTAATAAGTTAACAGCTGATTGGTTTTTTGGTTATGAAAATTTATTTCAAAACTGTCAAACTCCATATATTGAAAACTCTTGTAATAAATTCGTCCCATTTTCTTAAATCAGTGATTTTTAGACTATAGACTATAATATAGAATAGACTATAGACTAAACTATAGACTAAGTAAAGACTATTCTTTAAACTAGACTATAGACCAGACTTTCGACTAGAATATCGACTAAACTGAAGACTAGACTATAAACTTGAGAGTAGACACTAGACTATAGACTACATTATAGACTAGACTGTAGACAAGACTTTATATTAGACTATAGACTAGAGTATAGACAAGACTATAGACTAAACTATAGACTAGGCTATAGACTGTACTATAAACTAGACTAGATATTAGTCTATCAACTAATCTATAAACTAGATTACAGACTAGAATATAGACTAGACTGTAAACTAAAGAAGTTTTTAAAGGATGATTTGAGGTTTAAATTTTCGAGTCTAAATGAACCAATATCTTTATCTGATTGAAATATTTGATTTTGCGAGTTGTTACAAATCTTTCGTAAAACCCCATAATACGGTTTCCATAAAGAAGAATGAGTTATGTATTTTGTTGTTGGAATTAAAAATCCAACAAACGTTTTAGTTTGCCTTCTTTTTGTATTGTTTTCACAGGGCAGGGGTTAATTTAATCGTGTTGTCGATGACGATGTTTTTACACTAAAAACCATACACATACGATGGATTATTATTTTAAACTTTACAGCGTAAAAACCCCGACAGTACGGGGAGAGTTTAAACGATTGTTAATTTATCAATGTTAATTTCTTAAGAGCTGAACCAAACAAAATGTTTCAAATTGTCTCTTTTATAGATTACTTGGGGACACAAATGTGGCCGATTGACAGTTTGATTGTAAATTGATTTCGTATTTTGTCTATAAAATCGCTTATTTTTGGCTTATTTCTTACAAGATAATCGACAATTCCACATTTTTAGTATAAAATAGTCGACTTAAATTTTTTCCATATGAAGTCGATTCTTCGAAAGTCGTTTCTTAGAACCCTACTCTAAATATATAAATATTTTTATGGGCAATATACTGTTTTAAAATTGATTAATTGTGTCACAACAAAACTGCCGGTTATTACTGGTTATTTGTGTGTACGCTTGCCTGTGCATGCTGCTGCATGTTTATGAGAATATGTGTTTTGATTGTGCTTGTGTTTTCTTTTTGAGTATTTTTTTTTGCACGTTTTTTAATTTGATTTTTATTTTTGAAAATTAAACCATATTCACATTTTTTTTAAATGTTCATCTTTTCGTTAAAAGAGAAGGTATGCTAAGGGTAATGACATTGTGTAATTTGAAAAAAAAAAAATACATACAGTCATACAGATACAAATTTTATTATAAAATATGAGAAATATTTAAGGAATTGTATGTTTTTTTTTGTTAATTTTATATTGTTGTTTACTTTTTGAAATGCGTTTTAATTAAATTTTTAAATCTTAGGTAACTTTCAGAGCTGTCAATCTTAAATGTTTTCTACAAACTGTAAATGTCGAAAGCTGTTAAATAATATAACGAATTTAGAATCTAATCAAGGGGAATATATGCAGAATGAAGTCTATGGCGAATTTTAGGAAATATTGACGATTTCGTTAAGTTTTGTATATATGGAGTTTGACAGCTTCGGTTGTGAGAGTTTTGTCATATATAGATTTTGGAAGCATAAAAATAACTTTTCTGGAGCTTGTTAATCAAGGCAAATTTATAGGGTAAAGCCATTCAAACAGCTGATTGTTTTTGTTTTGAAAATTTATACCAAAACTGTCAAACTCTATATAACTGTGTAAAATAAAACTTTTATGACAGACACTTTCTAACTCTTTGGTAACCTTCCCCCTCTCTGGTCTTTTCATATGGCTTTGTTTTTGTAGTAGTTGTTGTTGCTTTTTATATTATATTTTCTGTAAACACTCTTCTCTACTCCCATTGAATGCTAAAATCTTGATACGTACTCTACTACTGCTGCTGCAGATGATGATGATAACGACGATGATGATGATGATGATGTTTACAATTTATTAATCATTTTAAATAATTTATTACAAACAATTTAAAATAACGTTTAGAGTAAATGATTTCATTTGAAAACAATAGTAGTTTTTATTTCATTTCAAAAAAAAAAGTACGCTACAATTGGTTTAGTAACACAGGTCAACAAATTTTTAACCCACAGACCATAAAATACTTTTCTAAATGATTTTGAAGCGCTAAATCTAAATCCGGCCTCCATCATATCAGGTTTTTGCGATATCATGTTCTAAAAACTGAAAATCCCCCTTATTCGTTATATATTTCTCGTTATAACAACAATCGACTGTTCGAAAGTCGGCTTACAGCTGGTTGACCGTCTCACAACCAAATCTTGTCAAACTGCATAAAAAACCTAAAGAATTCGCCCCATTTTCTGAAATCACCAATCATTTGGATGTGACCAATGACTTCAGTTTATTTAGATTCCTCTTGGAATTCACCTTATATAGATTCTCCCTGTTGTTGACATTTCCTTTTTTCTCCGTTTATTTCATGTTGCCATATTTTTTAGAATAAAAACAACATATTTGTTAGAGTGAAAAAACCTAGAGTATATGTTTAGTCGTCATTTATCAACTTTTTTTTTTAAAAATCTTTTTCCTCACTATAATTAGTGTCAGTTTTACACTTAAATTATAAATGACTTCTTATTATCTATAATTTACACATGAGAGCACTTCTTTAATATAGAAAAAAAAAATATAATAATAAAATGATTTAACCGAAACAAATAAAATCTGTTTCATACAGTAATTTAATTTATTGAAAAAATTCTTTAAATACGTATGTATATTTTTAAAAGAAATTATATGTTTATACGTTTAAGTACTTGACGTGTTTTTAAAGATCTTTTGTAGTTGATAACTGTACATTTTTATAAATATACATATTTTTAAAAGTAAATGTTAATTTAATCTTAAATTATGCAATTTTTATTTCATTTTATTTTTTGCGAATAGTTTTTTTTATGAATCACAGAGAAATATATATACATATAAATTTAGCTAATAAATCAATAGATTAGGCAGAGGTGGGTAAACATTTTAGTAGCAATATAGAATGGAATTGAAAATAGTTTCAAAAATTCAATAAAAATTTTAATAAAATTTTATTCCGAAACTTTGTTGTTTAAAGAGAAGTCTAGAGCGAGCGAGCGCTAGCGAGCGAGCGAGAGCGAGCGAGCGAGCGAGCGAGCGAGCGAGCGAGCGAGGAGCGAGCGGGAAGCGAGCGGGAGAGCGAGCGGGAGGCAGCGAGCGAGCGAGCGAGCGAGCGAGCGAGCGAGCGAGCGAGCGAGCGAGCGAGCGAGCGAGCGAGCGAGCGAGCGAGCGAGCGAGCGAGCGAGAGAGAGCGAGCGAGCGAGAGAGCGAGCGAGCGAGCGAGCGAGCGAGCGAGCGAGCGAGCGAGCGAGCGAGCGAGCGAGCGAGCGAGCGAGCGAGAGCGAGCGAGCGAGCGAGCGAGCGAGACGAGCGAGAGAGAGAGAGGAGCGAGCGAGCGAGCGAGCGCGAGCGAGCGAGCGAGGCGAGCGAGGAGCGAGCGAGCGAGCGAGCGAGCGACAGCGAGCGACGAGCGAGCGAGCGAGCGAGCGAGCGAGCGAGCGAAGCGAGAGAGCGAGCGATCGATAGAGCTAGCGAGAAGCGAGCGATCTATCTATCTATCTATCTATCTATCTATCTATCTATCTATCTATCTATTATTTATCTATCTATCTATCTATCTATCTATCTTATCTATCTATCTATCTATCTATCTATCTATCTATCTATCTATCTATCTATCTATCTATCTATCTATCTATCTATCTATCTATCTATCTATCTATCTATCTATCTATCTATCTATCTATCTATCTATCTATCTATCTATCTATCTATCTATCTATCTATCTATCTATCTATCTATCTATCTATCTATCTATCTATCTATCTATCTATCTATCTATCTATCTATCTACCAACGTTAAGGCCAGTAACCCGGACCAGGTTCAGCATTTTGACATATTTATTTCCAAATTAAACATTTATTTTTCTAAAATTTTTCTTTTTATTTCCTTTTAAAATTTTTCCATTTTCCCAAAAAACTTTACTATATTGTGCAAATTTTAATATCTCTAACAAACTATTTTCCATGTTTTATTCTTTATTAACTAACAGATGTTGAGGTAATAAAATATTATTGTCAAAAACATTTATTAACATATTTTCTCAAACACATTTCATTTAGAATGCAATAATATAAATTGTTTATGGGGGAAATAAACAGACATTTTAAAGAATTTATTTAACTATTTTGCACACAAAAAAATCTTAAATTTCCTCTGATTTACTATGATTTCAAATACATTAAAGTTGAGAGCTAATTTAAAAGTGAAAGAGAAATTTATTTAAAACAATAACTAAAAGAAAAAATTATACAAAAATTGTTTACACGCTAATATTTAGTGTAAATAAATATTTATATTAAAAAAAATCCTAATAGGAAATTTATAAATTCCTGAAAATGTTCCTAAATATTTTTGGTAACTTTCATTGTTTTCATTTCATCGACATTTATAGCGAAACTGTCATGACACTCACATGACAATAAGTTATTAAAATGACTTCACCTTTTAAACAATTCGCCTTGTTATAGTATTTTGTATAAATTCGCTTTGGTTTAAACTTTCAAACAAACGCAAAAAAGCTTTAAAAATAAACTAATTTTGACATTTTCAACAAATAAAAATAGATTGTTGTATTTGTTATAATTCTGTCATAATCAATTCGCCTTGCTTCCTAATGTCTGTGACATTTCCAATTGGGCTACCGTCATCATATTTATCTAAAATATAAACAGTTTATTTTTACAACAATAACACAAATATATAGGTATGCATGAATTACAATAATAAAACATAAATATGCATGAAAGTAAGGCAGGAGGCAAATAATGAAAGAAAACAAAAACAAAAAATAAAAACAAAAACAAAGTAAATCAAATAAAATTAACGGGACAATAATAAAAATAAAACGTGTTGCCGTATGTATAAAAAATATTTGCGAAATATAGAGGATGGGACTAGCTCTGGGGTCTCAATTCCATCCCTCTCCCAAGTAAAGGAGAGAATGTTTGCATATTACAGCTCAAACGTTTTGCGTTCCTCATTACTATTAATAGTGTCTATTATGGACGGTGAGCTATCTTCAACTACGACATTCATACGTTATTCTGAGACCGCGGAATTGATGACTTTTCTATGAATGTCTGATCTATTCGATCCTGTACATAAGTACGTATGTTATCTTAGTATATACGAAGGTTTTTTCCTTGACATGCTTCGGTGAAGCATCCAACTGTTTGATGTTAAAGTTGGAAAGACTTTAGCGGTGACAAGGAGGAACTGTTTAGTCAACATGGCGTTGTGTTCTTTGACTGTGACGGTGATGTTCCGATGTAATATGTAAGCAGCTCGTTTCAATCCTTAGGGCTGCATTTTGACAGTTTTGAATATTTTTCCACTGGGTATTACAGAGCGAAGGTTCAGCATAATTAACCACTGACGGATTAATTGGAGTTGGATTGCAACTGCATTGGAGAATATTACATACATATGACATAAATAATGACAGAGTTCGGAACAATTCCTGACAACAGCCCAAACAAAATCCTAATTGTGTAAAGATTACAAATTTTCTAATTTGAGGGGAGAGGGACTTTTGCATTTCTGTAGGTGGCAATACTAAACACAAAACAAACAAATAAAAACCAAAAAAAAAAAAAACCAAAACAATTTACAACCAAAAATAATCTTGGCCAAAAGCCAAACTATGCACAAAAAGAAAAACAAAAATAAAATGCGGTTATAAATGAAGAAAAATCAAAAATTTTCCAATTTCACTACTATTTTCCACTACTCTATGAATATTTTGATAAAACAATAACAAACAACACAAAAACAGTATTAGTAGTGTATATTTTGTGTTGGTACCGTTATAAAAATGTCAAAAGATGTCTTAAACTAAACGATAAAGAAAGCAAAAGGAGTTTAAAATAAAAACAAATAAATAAAACCATACGTTAGTGTGTGTGTATGACACAATTGTCAATGAAGGTCAAAGTATTTTTAGTTGCCTGATAAAAACAAAACCCAAACCTGTGAAAAAAATACACCCAAACCTGTCTACAAATGTTTGCACCCTTAGCAGGTATATAGACGAATTTTTTCCCCACTTGATTTGCATAAAATGAATTTCAATTTATGCAAAACTTTTTAATAACTAATAGTACAACATTGCAACCACAGAAACGACAACAACAACAAAACAGCATTTTACTTTTCATTTTAATTCAGTTGTTGCTTTTTTTTATAGCTTTTGTATTTTAGTTGGTGCAGGGTTGGAAAAACTATTAAAGAAACTTTACCTAAAAGTAGTCAAAGCTTAATATAAAAAAAATTAATAGCCTATAGAATAGACTAGACTATAGACTAGATTATAGACTAGACTAGAGTATAGTCTAGACTATAGACTAGACTATAGACTAGACTATAGACTGACAATAGACTAGACTATAGACTAGACTATAGACTATACTATAGACTAGACTATAGACTATACTATAGACTAGACTATAGACTAGACTATAGACTAGACTATAGACTAGACTATAGACTAGACTATAGACTAGACTATAGACTAGACTATAGACTAGACTGTAGACTAGACTACAGACTAGACTATAGACTAGACTATAGACTAGACTATAGACTAGACTATAGACTAGACTATAGACTAGACTATAGACTAGACTATAGACTAGACTATAGACTAGACTATAGACTAGACTATAGACTAGACTATAGACTAGACTATAGACTAGACAATAGACTAGACTATAGACTAGACTATAGACTAGACTATAGACTAGACTATAGACTAGACTATAGACTAGACTATAGACTAGACTATAGACTAGACTATAGACTGGACTATAGACTAGACTATAGACTAGACTATAGACTAGACTATAGACTAGACTATAGACTAGACTATAGACTAGACTATAGACTAGACTATAGACTAGACTATAGACTAGACTATAGACTAGACTATAGACTAGACTATAGACTAGACTATAGACTAGACTATAGACTAGACTATAGACTAGACTATAGACTAGACTATAGACTGGACTATAGACTAGACTATAGACTGGACTATAGACTAGACTATAGACTAGACTATAGACTAGACTATAGACTAGACTATAGACAAGACTATAGACTAGACTATAGACTAGACTATAGACTAGACTATAGACTAGACTATAGACTAGACTATAGACTAGACTATAGACTAGACTATAGACTAGACTATAGACTAGACTATAGACTAGACTATAGACTAGACTATAGACTAGACTATAGACTAGACTATAGACTAGACTATAGACTAGACTATAGACTAGACTATAGACTAGACTATAGACTAGACTATAGACTAGACTATAGACTAGACTATAGACTAGACTATAGACTAGACTATAGACTAGACTATAGACTAGACTATAGACTAGACTATAGACTAGACTATAGACTAGACTATAGACTAGACTATAGACTAGACTATAGACTAGACTATAGACTAGACTATAGACTAGACTATAGACTAGACTATAGACTAGACTATAGACTAGACTATAGACTAGACTATAGACTAGACTATAGACTAGACTATAGACTAGACTATAGACTAGACTATAGACTAGACTATAGACTAGACTATAGACTAGACTAGACTATAGACTAGACTAGACTATAGACTAGACTATAGACTAGACTATAGACTAGACTATAGACTTGACTATAGACTAGACTAGACTATAGACTAGACTATAGACTAGACTATAGACTTGACTATAGACTAGCCTATAGACTATAGACTAGACTATAGACTAGACTATAGACTTGACTATAGACTAGCCTATAGACTATAGACTAGACTATAGACTAGACTATAGACTAGACTATAGACTAGCCTATAGACTATAGACTAGACTATAGACTAGACTATAGACTAGACTATAGACTAGACTATAGACTAGACTATAGACTAGACTATAGACTAGACTATAGACTAGACTAAAGACTAGACTATAGACTAGACTATAGACTAGACTATAGACTAGACTAGAGACTAGACTAATAGACTAGACTATAGACTTGACTATAGACTTGACTATAGACTAGACTATAGACTAGACTATAGACTAGACTATAGACTAGACTATAGACTAGACTATAGACTAGACTATAGACTAGACTATAGACTAGACTATAGACTAGACTATAGACTAGACTATAGACTAGACTATAGACTAGACTATAGACTAGACTATAGACTAGACTATAGACTAGACTATAGACTAGACTATAGACTAGACTATAGACTAGACTATAGACTAGACTATAGACTAGACTATAGACTAGACTATAGACTAGACTATAGACTAGACTATAGACTAGACTATAGACTAGACTATAGACTAGACTATAGACTAGACTATAGACTAGACTATAGACTAGACTATAGACTAGACTATAGACTAGACTATAGACTAGACTATAGACTAGACTATAGACTAGACTATAGACTAGACTATAGACTAGACTATAGACTAGACTATAGACTAGACTATAGACTAGACTATAGACTAGACTATAGACTAGACTATAGACTAGACTATAGACTAGACTATAGATAGACTAGACTATAGACTAGACTATAGACTAGACTATAGACTAGACTATAGACTAGACTACGGACTAGACTATAGACTAGACTATAGACTAGACTATAGACTAGACTATAGTCTAGACTATAGACTATAGTCTAGACTATAGACTATAGAATAGACTATAAACTAGACTACAGACGAGAATATTGACTTGACTATAGACTATACTATAGACTAGACTGGACTATAGATTAGACTATAGACTAGACTATAGACTGGACTGTAGACTAGACTACAGAAAAAGTAGAATATAGACTCGATTTTTTTGTTAACTTTATGGTTGCTAATGACTTTTCCATCTCTGCCTTAACAAAATATTTTGCAATCATCAATGGTCGTCGACCTCTCTTTCTTTTATATGTTTCTCTTTTGCTCTTTATCAATATTTTCAAACAGTGTTGTCACTATTACGAATTGAGCAAAACGCAACAAGATAAAAATAACGTTGAAATACTATTAAAAAAACGATTAATCTACATTATTCATGTTCATTTGTAAACACACGCTGAATAAATGTTTTTTAAATTATTTTTTCTTTTTAATGTAATCAAAATAAAATTAGAAAAATGAAATGTAATTCTTTCTACTATTTTTTTTAGATTTCAATATTTTTACTCTTGACTCTAGCTTAGTTTATTATCTATTCTATAATCTAGTCTTTAGTCTAGTCTATAGTCTAGTCTATAGTCTAGTCTATAGTCTAGTCTATAGTCTAGTCTAGTCTATAGTCTAGTCTATAGTCTAGTCTATACTCTAGTCTAGTCTATAGTCTAGTCTATAGTCTAGTCTATAGTCTAGTCTATAGTCTAGTCTGTAGTCTAGTCTATAGTCTAGTCTGTAGTCTAGTCTATAGTCTAGTCTATAGTCTAGTCTATAGTCTAGTCTATAGTCTAGTCTAGTCTAGTCTATAGTCTAGTCTATAGTCTAGTCTATAGTCTAGTCTATAGTCTAGTTTTAGTCTAGTCTATAGTCTAGTCTATAGTCTAGTCTTTAGTCTAGTCTATAGTCTAGTGTATAGTCTAGTCTATAGTCTAGTCTATAGTCTAGTCTTTAGTCTAGTCTATAGTCTAGTCTTTAGTCTAGTCTATAGTCTAGTCTATAGTCTAGTCTACAGTTTAGTCTACACTCTCGTATAGTCTATATTCATGTTTATATTCTAGTCAATAGTCCCGTCTATAGTCTAGTCTACAATTATTCATAGTTTAGTCTACATGCGAGTCTAGTCTATAGTCTAGTCAATAGTCTAGTTTATTGTATAGACTGGAATATATTATAATCTATCTTGTCTAGTTTATAGTCTTGACTATATTCTGGTCTATAGTATGATCTTCGGTTTTGTTTTTGTCTTCCTAAACTTGACAACACTGATTTTACACCATTTTTATACTAATACTAAAATGTACTACTAACATAAAAAGCAACAAATACTAAACCCCCCACTGCTCCATGGGGCCCAATTACTTGGAGCAAGTTTTTCCTTTTATTTTTTTTTTTTACTTTTTTTATGAATGAAGAAGAGTAAAGAAAGACAGATTTGCCACAAGAAAAATTTGTCTTGTGTAAACGTAGACGAAGTAGCAACAACAAAATGATAGAAAACACTTTTATAATAAAACTATAGTATCTCTGTAATATTGCCTTTTCTATCTCCCTCCCACTTTGTTTCGATTATTTGTTTTTGTATATTACATGCCAATTAATAAATGATGGTTGCAATTTAATGATGATTTTTGTTTAAAAATAAAGTAACTGATTTTTACTAAACTTCCGTAGTTTTTTCATTAATTTGTTTTTTTGACATTATTAAACACAAACCAATCGATATTAGGAGAATTTTAGTGGTACATATTTTCTACAACAATTGAGTGAATTGAGTTGGTGGATAATTAGCACCAAAAAATTAAAGAGTATTAAAAAAAAATTCGATAAAAAAACAAAAATATTTTTTGTTGTGTATTATGTTTTAGCTACAATGTTCAGTACAACAACAAAAACTATATAACTTAACATTATTTTGCGATAAGACATAAACGTGTAGCTTGGGAGTGACATGTCATGGTATGACATGCGTATTTTAACAGTGGAGAGCAAAAATTTGGTTAATTGATATTTAATGGTCTATTCTATAGTTAACTCTATAGTCTAGTGTATAGTCGAATCAATAGTCTAGTGTATAGTCTAGTCTATAGTTTATCTATAGTTTAGTCTATAGTTTAGTCTATAGTCTAGACTATAGTCTAGTCTATAGTCTTGTCTATAGTCTTGTCTATAGTCTTGTCTATAGTCTTGTCTATAGTCTTGTCTATAGTCTAGTCTATAGTCTAGTCTATAGTCTAGTCTATAGTCTAGTCTATAGTCTAGTCTAGTCTATAGTCTAGTCTAGTCTAGTCTATAGTCTAGTCTAGTCTAGTCTATAGTCTAGTCTAGTCTATAGTCTAGTCTAGTCTATAGTCTAGTCTATAGTCTAGTCTATAGTCTAGTCTAATAGTATAGTCTATAGTCTAGTCTATAGTGTAGTCTATATCTAGCTATAGTCTAGTCTATAGTCCTAGTCTATAGTCTAGTCTATAGTCTAGTCTTAGTCTAGTCTATAGTCTAGTCTATAGTCTAGTCTATAGTCTAGGTCTATAGTCTAGTCTATAGTCTAGTCTATAGTCTAGTCTATAGTCTAGTCTATAGTCTAGTCTATAGTCTAGTCTAGAGTTAGTCTATAGTCTAGTCTATAGTCTAGTCTATAGTCAGTCTATAGTCTAGTCTATAGTCTAGTCTATAGTCTAGTCTTATAGTCTAGTCTATAGTCTAGTCTATAGTCTAGTCTATAGTTCTAGTCTATAGGCTAGTCTATAGTCTAGTCTATAGTCTAGTCTATAGTCAGTCTATAGGTCTAGTCTATAGTCTAGTCTATAGTCTAGTCTATAGTCTAGTCTATAGTCTAGTCTATAGTCTAGTCTATAGTCTAGTCTATAGTCTAGTCTATAGTCTAGTCTATAGTCTAGTCTATAGTCTAGTCTATAGTCTAGTCTATAGTCTAGTCTATAGTCTATAGTCTAGTCTATAGTCTAGTCTATAGTCTAGTCTATAGTCTAGTCTATAGTCTAGTCTATAGTCTAGTCTATAGTCTAGTCTATAGTCTAGTCTATAGTCTAGTCTATAGTCTAGTCTATAGTCTAGTCTATAGTCTAGTCTATAGTCTAGTCTATAGTCTAGTCTATAGTCTAGTCTATAGTCTAGTCTATAGTCTAGTCTATAGTCTAGTCTATAGTCTAGTCTATAGTCTAGTCTAGTAGTCTATAGTCTAGTCTATAGTCTAGTCTATAGTCTAGTCTATAGTCTAGTCTATAGTCTAGTCTATAGTCTAGTCTAGTAGTCTATAGTCTAGTCTATAGTCTAGTCTATAGTCTAGTCTATAGTCTAGTCTATAGTCTAGTCTATAGTCTAGTCTATAGTCTAGTCTATAGTCTAGTCTATAGTCTAGTCTATAGTCTAGTCTATAGTCTAGTCTATAGTCTAGTCTATAGTCTAGTCTATAGTCTAGTCTATAGTCTAGTCTATAGTCTAGTCTATAGTCTAGTCTATAGTCTAGTCTATAGTCTAGTCTATAGTCTAGTCTATAGTCTAGTCTATAGTCTAGTCTATAGTCTAGTCTATAGTCTAGTCTATAGTCTAGTCTATAGTCTAGTCTATAGTCTAGTCTATAGTCTAGTCTATAGTCTAGTCTATAGTCTAGTCTATAGTCTAGTCTATAGTCTAGTCTATAGTCTAGTCTAGTCTAGTCTATAGTCTAGTCTATAGTCTAGTCTATAGTCTAGTCTATAGTCTAGTCTATAGTCTAGTCTATAGTCTAGTCTATAGTCTAGTCTATAGTCTAGTCTATAGTCTAGTCTATAGTCTAGTCTATAGTCTAGTCTATAGTCTAGTCTATAGTCTAGTCTATAGTCTAGTCTATAGTCTAGTCTATAGTCTATAGTCTAGTCTATAGTCTAGTCTAGTCTAGTCTATAGTCTAGTCTATAGTCTAGTCTATAGTCTAGTCTATAGTCTAGTCTATAGTCTAGTCTATAGTCTAGTCTATAGTCTAGTCTATAGTCTAGTCTATAGTCTAGTCTATAGTCTAATCTATAGTCTAGTCTATAGTCTAGTCTATAGTCGAGTCTATAGTCGAGTCTATAGTCTAGTCTATAGTCTAGTCTATAGTCTAGTCTATAGTCTAGTCTATAGTCTAGTCTATAGTCTAGTCTATAGTCTAGTCTATAGTCTAGTCTATAGTCTAGTCTATAGCCTAGTCTATAGCCTAGTCTATAGTCTAGTCTATAGTCTAGTCTATAGCCTAGTCTATAGCCTAGTCTATAGTCTAGTCTATAATCTAGGCTATGGTCTATTCTATAGTCTAATCTCTAGCCTAGTCTATAGTCTAGTCTACAGTCTAGTCTAAAGTCTAAACTACAGTTTATTCTATAGTCTAGTTTTAAGTCTAGTTACTGATCTAGTATATAGGCTTGTTTATAGTGTAGTCTAGTCTATAGTATAGTCTAGTACTTAGTCTTGTTTGTAGTCTATTAGTACAATTAAAAAAATTCCAAATAGTCATTTTTATTTAACTATACAAAAGAGTGGAAGAAAGAAATAGTGAAACCAAGAGTGTGTAACTTACAATTAAAAAAAACGTTAATCAAGCGTTGCGTATCTTTGGTTTATTTGTTTTACTACTTTTTGTTGTTTGTTTATTTTTCGTATTTAAAATGCAACATTTCAACATTGAACTTAAAAATTGTTTAACCCACAATTTGTTTGCTCATTTTATGAGATAACGTTAAAATGTTTATCAATTAAAATTTAAGGTTTCGTAAGTAAATAAGTATAAACACAAAAAACATATGAACCCATTTGAAGGAATAAAAACGCGAACCAAACTTTTAAATACAGGTATAACTATTAGTTCTTAAATTATATTAGTCTTATAATAAAGAATAGTCTATAATACAAATTATAGAGTAGTCTATAGTCCAGACTATAACTTTCGGTATACTATCGAAACAGGTAAATTCACTTTTATTTTCATTCCCTTCTCCTATATCTGTTGTCTGAATTGTTATAAGTGTCATGCTATTTGTTTAATTTATTTATCTTCTATTTGTTGCTGTTGTCATTTGCAACATAATGTTGAATTTAATGTAGTTTTTTTTTTTTACACACAACTGAATATTGTACATACAAATAAATATGACTGTAATGTGTTTTGGTTCTGTAGACATGAGTACATTTGAGAAACCACAAGTAGAAATAGACATCAGGAAAGACAGGAGCGCAGTTTAGGCAGGCAGTAAAAGTTAGGTTACCTCTTGTGCCCTCTTTGCACCTCAGAAACAAACAAGCATATTTGTTATTAAAACTAAAGCTTTTGAACTTCTAAAGAAATAAAAATACTAGGTAATATGACTAAATCCTCCGTGGATCCACCCCTTTTTTGTTAGAGATAATATATATAATAAAAAGTTGCCGTGGAAATTGCTATGGATGATACGCATTTCATTTCTTTGAATACCTGCCGTTTTTTATACAACTGTTGTTGTGTTTACCAAACACTTCAAAAGCAAATAACTGAACAGATGTACATGGATGTTGAAGGTTTTGTTGTATCCCAAGTCCCAAGTAGATATGTTGTTCATTCATATACATATACGTACATATAGAGAAATATTAAGGCTTTTCGGATTGATAGGGATTTTTAAAGAAAAGTATTTGTGAACTAAAACTGAACTATAACTAAACTAGAACTGAACTAGCACAGAACTGAACTATAACTAAACTAGAACTGAAATAAAACTGAACTAAAACTGAACTATAACTAAACTAGAACTGAACTAGTACAGAACTGAACTATAACTAAACTAGAACTGAAATAAAACTGAACTAAAACTGAACTAAAACTGAACTAGAACTGAACTAGAACTGAACTAGAACTGAACTGGAACTGAACTGAACTAGAACTGAACTAGAACTGAACTAGAACTGAACTAGAACTGAACTAGAACTGAACTAGAACTAAACTAGAACTGAACTAGAACTGAACTAGAACTGAACTAGAACTGAACTAGAACTGAACTAGAACTGAACTAGAACTGAACTAGAACTGAACTAGAACTGAACTAGAACTGAACTAGAACTGAACTACAACTGAACTAGAACTGAACTAGAACTGAACTAGAACTGAACTAGAACTGAACTAGAACTGAACTAGAACTGAACTAGAACTGAACTAGAACTGAACTAGAACTGAACTAGAACTGAACTAGAACTGAACTAGAACTGAACTAGAACTGAACTAGAACTGAACTAGAACTGAAGTAGAACTGAACTAGAACTGAACTAGAAATGAACTAGAACTGAACTAGAACTGAACTAGAACTGAACTAGAACTGAACTAGAACTGAACTGAACTAGAACTGAACTAGAACTGAACTGAACTAGAACTGAACTGAACTAGAACTGAACTAGAATTGAACTAGAACTGAACTAGAACTGAACTAGAACTGAACTAGAACTGAACTAGAACTGAACTAGAACTGAACTAGAACTGAACTAGAACTGAACTAGAACTGAACTAGAACTGAACTAGAACTGAACTAGAACTGAACTAGAACTGAACTAGAACTGAACTAGAACTGAACTAGAACTGAACTAGAACTGAACTAGAACTGAACTAGAACTGAACTAGAACTGAACTAGAACTGAACTAGAACGGAACTAGAACTGAACTAGAACTGAACTAGAACTGAACTAGAACTGAACTAGAACTGAACTAGAACTGAACTAGAACTGAACTAGAACTGAACTAGAACTGAACTAGAACTGAACTAAAACTGAACCATAACTGAACTAGAACTGAACTAGAACTGAACAAGAACTGAACTAGAACTGAACTAGAACTGAACTAGAACTGAACTAGAACGGAACTAGAACTGAACTAGAACTGAACTAGAACTGAACTAGAAACTGACTAGACTGAACTAGAACTGAACTAGAACTGAACTAGAACTGAACTAGACTAAACTAGAACTGAACTAGAACTGAACTAGAACTGAACTAGAACTGAACTAGAACTGAACTAGAACTGAACTAGAACTGAACTAGAACTGAACTAGAACTGAACTAGAACTGAACTAGAACTGAACTAGAACTGAACTAGAACTGAACTAGAACTGAACTAGACTGAACTAGAACTGAACTAGAACTGAACTAGAACTGAACTAGAACTGAACTAGAACTGACTAGAACTGAACTAGAACTGAACTAGAACTGAACTAGAACTGAACTAGAACTGAACTAGAACTGAACTAGAACTGAACTAGAACCGAACTAGAACTGATCTAGAACTGAACTAGAACTGAACTAGAACTAAACTAGAACTGAAGTAGAACTGAACTGGAACTTATTCTAGTTCAGATAATGCTTTTATTGAGTCCACTTTTAAAAGATTTCACTGTATGTTTTCCACAAAATTATTTATAATAAAGTGTTAGAGTTTCAACATTTCCGAAGGAGTCATAAAGTTGGTTTTTGTGGTTTTGCGGTTTTCACTTTCAAATTTGTTTTAAAATTTATTCCGAAATTAAACTACAAAAATGTTGTTATTTCTTTTAAAATAATATTTTTATCTTTTAAATCTTATGTAAACATAAAAAATAAATGCAAACATCATGATGCTACTGCTGCTAAAGAAATTTAAAATAAACATGAAAATTTTATTACATCATTTACTCTTGCACAGAATCTTTAATGTTTGGGACATAAGGATGTGACAATGATGTTCAATGTTTTCATATCATATTCATATTGCTGCTGTTGCTGCTGCTGGTGTCTATGACAGCAGTTGAAACTCAAGGAAATTTTGTTCAAAAATAAGTTTAAAATTTCACACTTTTTGACAATAATGAAATAAGTATTTTATTATTTTTTTTATTTAAAATAGAATTGAAGTCGTGTCAAAAGTTGTTAAAGTAAAGAAAAAATTTCTTCTTTTTAATGGGAATATTGGTAGAAATTGATACGTGTTGAAAGTATTTTTTTAGGTTATCACATTTTGTTCTTTGTTTATGAAAGAATGAACATTAAATTTGTTCGAAATATTGCTTGATTAGAGTTTAAATTTTATTGAAAATCGGTGAAAGTTCCAAATATCGATAATGTAGAATTAGGACTATAGATTGTTGCACAGTCTGAACTATTAATTATTGCCTGGACTATAGAATAGTCTATTGTCTGGACTATAGAATAGTCTATTGTCTGGACTATAGAATAGTCTATTGTCTGGACTAAAGAATAGTCAATAGTTTGGACTATAGAATAGTCTATAGTTTGGACTATAGAATAGTCTATAGCCTGGATAGAATAAAATAGTCTATATAAAACAGTCTGGAGTATAGAATAGTCTATAGTCTGACCTATACAATTTGTTATAGTCTGGACTATAGAATAGTCTATAGTCTGGACTATAGAATAGTCTATAGTCTGGACTATAAAATAGTCAATAGTCTGCACTATAGAATAGTCTATAGTCTGGACTATAGAATAGTCTATAGTCTGGACTATAGAATAGTCTGTAGTCTGGACTATAGAATAGTCTATAATTTGGACTATAGAATAGTCTATAGTCTGATCTATAGTCTGGACTATAGAATAGTCTGTTGTCTGGACTATAGAATAGTCTATAGTCTGCACTATAGAATAGTCTATAGTCTGGACTATAGAATAGTCTATAGTCTGGACTATAGAATAGTCTGTAGTCTGGACTATAGAATAGTCCATAGTCTGGACTATAGAATTGTCTGGACTATAGAATAGTCTATAATTTGGACTATAGAATAGTCTATAGTCTGATCTATAGTCTGGACTATAGAATAGTCAATTGCCTGGACTATAGAGTAGTCTATAGTTTGGACTATAGAATAGTCTATAGTCTGGACTATAGAATAGTCTGTTGTCTGGACTATAGAATAGTTTGTTGTCTGGACTATAGAGTAGTCTATAGTCTGGACTATAGAATAGTCTATAGTCTGGACTATAGAATAGTCTATAGTCTGGACTATAGAATAGTCTATAGTTTGAGCTATAGAATAGTCTATAGTTTGGACAATAGAATAGTCTTTAGTCCGGACTATATAATAGTCTATTGCCTGGATTATAGAATAGTCTATCGTCTGGACTATAGAATAGTCTATAGCGTGGACTATAGAATAGTCTATAGTTTGGACTATAGAATAGTCTATAGTCTGATCTATAGTCTGGACTATAGAATAGTCTGGACTATATAATAGTCTCTACTATATAATAGTCCGGACTATATAATAGTCTATTGCCTGGACTATAGAGTAGTCTATAGTCTGGACTATAGAATAGTCTATAGTCTGCACTATAGGATAGTCTATAGTCTGGACTATAGAATAGTCTGCTGTCTGGACTATAGAATAGTCTGTTGTCTGGACTATAGAATAGTCTGTTGTCTGGACTATAGAATAGTCTGTTCTCTGGAGTATAGAGTAGTCTATAGTCTGGAATAGTCAATAGTCTGGACTATAGAATAGTCTATAGTCTGGACTATAGAATAGTCTATAGTCTGGACTATAGAATAGTCTATAGTTTGGGCTATGTAATAATTTATAGTTTGGACAATAGAATAGTCTTTAGTCCGGACTATATAATAGTCTGGACTATAGAATAGTCTATTGCCTGGACTATAGAATAGTCTATCGTCTGGACTATAGAATAGCCTATAGTTGGACTATAGAATAGTCTATTGCCTGGACTATAGAGTAGTCTATAGTCTGGATTATAGAATAGTCTATAGTCTGGACTATAGAATAGTCTATAGTCTGGACAATAGATTAGTATATAGTCTGGACTACAGATTACTCTATAATCTGGACTATAGATTACTCTAAAGTCTGAACTATAGATTACTCTATAGTCTGGACTATAGATTGCTCTATTTTCTGGACTATAGAGTACTCTATAGTCTGTACTATAGTTTACTCTATAGTCTGGACTATAGATTACTCTATAGTCTGGACTATAGATTACTCTATAATCTGGACTATAGATTACTCTATAATCTGGACTATAGATTACTCTATAGTCTGGACTATAGATTACTGTATAGTCTGGACTATACGTTACTCTATAGTCTGGACTGTAAATTAGTCTATAATATGGGCTATAAATTAGTCTATAGACTGGACTTAAAATTAGTCTATAGTCTAAATTATAGCCTTTAATTTGGACTATAGATAGATCTATAGGCTGGTGTATATATTATTCTATAATCCAAATCAAAGATTTATTCTTTTCCTTTACAAAATATTGATTTTTTTTTCTTATTTTAAAAATAAAAACAACCTTCTTTAAAAAATTGATGTGTTTTACCTCTCTTTTATGTTAATTTTCGTATGCATGTTTAAAAAACATTACAAGCAGCTATTTTATTATTTAAATTATTGTTAAGTTTAAACAAGATTGTGTTTTTATAAATAATATACAATGTAATATATTGAATTTTCAATTTTCTTCTTCTTTTCCTTTCTTTCTAGATGACTGTGTTTTTGCCACAAGGAGTTTTTTTTCCGTTTACCTGCTCGACAGGAGGCTATATTTTGCCTGAGAATAAATAAATAAAAGAAAATGTTTATTAATGGAATGTTAAATAGTGAAAAAATCGCTTAAAAGTTTAAAATTTTGTAAACTCCAAAGTGAAAATATGTTAAAAAAGTGCTAAAAACAAATAAATATTAAAATAAAGGTTTATAAAATATGAATAAAGGAAATTGCTTAAAAGAAAGCAAAAAGAAAATAAACAAATAAAACTTTTATGAAGAAAAAAAAAACGTAATAATAAAGTGAATGAATCAACAAATAAATTGAGAATAAAAAGAAGTAAGTGGAAAAGAAAACACATAAATCAATTTTGATAAATGTATTGAACGAATATTGAAAAGTGGGAAATTATTAATGTAAAACGATTATAGATTTACATCATACAATCGGGATTATAGATTATAAAGTAGACTATAGTTTAGTTTATATACTGGGCTTTAGTTTGGTCCACAGCCGTTACTATAGTTTAGTATATAAAGTGGATTATAGTTTAGCCTATTGTCTGAACTATATACCGGTTTATTATTTAGTTTTTAGATTGTTGTTTAGAATATAGCTTTGTCTCTAGTGTGGACTATAATTTCATCTATAGTCTAAACTATAGTTTAGAGTATAGTCTGGGCTACAGTTTAGTCTTCAGTCTTGACTATAATTTAGTCTATAGTCTGGTCTATAGATTAGTCTGAATCATAGTTTAGATAATAATCTGAACTATAGTTTAGACTATAGTGTGAACTATAGTTTATTCCATAATCAGTACTATAATTTAGACTATATTCTGATTTATAGTTTAGTCTATAGTCTGGTCTATAGATTAGACTATAGTCTGGGATAAAGTTTATTTTATAGACTGGACTATAGTGTAGTCAGTCTAGGATTTATTTTAGACTATAGTCTAGACTATAGCCTGGACTACAGTTTATAGTCTGGTCTATAGTTTAGTCTATAGTCTGGTTTATAATGGGTTTGGACAATAGTTTGAACTATATTTTAGTCTGTAGTCTGGCTATAGTTTAGTCAGTATAGACTTTAGTTTAGACTATAGTCTGGGGTATAGTTTAGTCTATAGTTTTGGCTGCAATTTAGTCTATACTATGGCCTTTAGTTTAGTACATATTCTTGCTATTGTTTAAACTAGTCTAGTTCTATAGGCTATAGTTTAGTTAATATAGAGTTTAGACTATAGTCTGGGGTATAGTTTATTCTAAAGTTTGGACTACAATTTAGTCTATAGTCTGGACTATAGTTTAGTACATATTCTGGCTGTAGTTTAGACTATAGTCTGGGCTATACTATAGTCTAAAGTATATTCTAAAGTTTAGTCTATAGTCTGGGTTATAGCTAAGTCTATAGTTTTGGTAATAGTTTAGACTATAATCTTGATTTTAGTCTGTAGTTTGGACTATAGTTTAGTTTTAAAAGTATTTAATTTTAATCATATCAAATTTTGCTTAATTTTTAGAAAACTCTATTGATAAAAAGGAAATTAATTAAAATAAATGATATTTAAAAGTTATGCATGCCAATGCCATGATAAATATTGAAAAAATATAATGGAAACTTTAAAGAAATTTGATAATCCTGGTGATTGTCAAACAACCGGTACAATTTTAATCGAAACGGTTAATAAAAATAAAACATTAAATAATGAAAATCAAAATATTCAACATATGATGGATAGTGCAACAGCAACAACAAATGCAGCCACAACAATTATTGTTAAACATGCTACAACAACAACACCAACGCCCACGGCAACAAATAAATTAAAATCCCAACAGCAACAACATCAATTTCGTGCACCACAACAATTTGTTAAACATAAGAAATCATCAGCGGCTGGCAGCAGCAACAATAATAGTACGGCTAACACAACCACCAGTGCCGCCAGTTCTAGTCTAAATAATAATAAAAAGAATAAATGTTGGAATAAACGTCAACATAGAACAGCCAAACAAAACAATAGCAACAACATCACAAACACCAGCGCCCTAGCTAAGAAGACAACCTCCTCCTCCTCCACGAATCCAACAACGGCAACAACAGCAGCAGCACCAGCAAATGTTTTAACCGCAACAGCAGCGGCCACAACAACAATACTAAATGATGGCCCAGATAATGAAAATGAAACAACGAAAACAAATCTATCAGCCACATCAAAAGCCGATTTGGAAAATATACAAAATCTTAAAAATCAAGTAGGAGGTCATTACCACCATCATCATCACCACCAACATCCACATCATGCTCATCATCATTATCATAATCAACAGCATGGTGCTTCTTCCAATACCCTTAATAGCATTGATTTACGTATGTCAGCCGGTGGTCAAGGCGCTGGTGGTGTTGGTTTTCCACCATTAGCTTTATCGGCCATGGCTTCGGAGAAATTAGGTTATGGCCATGGCCACTGCAAGCAAAACCAACAGCCCATGCATAAAAAACCTTTGCCACCACACCGCTCTAGTGGTGGTTTGAGTGGTAATCATCATCATATTTTATGTGCCGGCTCGGCTCACAATACTTTGGGCTCAGTGGGTCCGGTAGCCGGTAATGCCGGAGCTGTTTCGGCCACAAATCTAACTTGCTGCCACATTAATGGTTGTCCCTCTCACAATACCAAAGACGCCAGTTCAGCCAATAATTCCACCGCCTCCAGTGCGGCCTCAGCTCTACATATTTGCTGCTTACGTTCCAAATTCTTTTTGCCGGACAAAAGACCACGTAAGGGCAATTTTATACCGCCTACGAAATTTCTACTGGGCGGCAATATCTCAGATCCCTTAAATCTAAGCTCTTTGCAAAATGAGGCCTCAAATGCCTCCTCCAACAATAATACGCCGGCCACCACACCCCGGCAATCGCCCATAACCACACCACCCAAAGTGGAAGTCATTATACCGCCTAATATACATGATCCCCTACATCTATTGGATCCTGTAGATTCTATGGAATATGAAAAGCAATTAACTTCACCCATGAAGCGGGGCATCAGCCTGCAAGCCTCTCTAGCTTTAGGCCTACGTGGTGGTCAAACTAAATCGCACAAGCACAGGCATCGCAAAAATCGTAAACCCAAAAGACGTCGTTATGATTCATTAAATTCTACCACCAGCACTACCACCACCATCGATTCATTGGATGAACCCACAACTAATCTCTTAAGCAACACCTTAAGTACTGAAAAGGGCGTCTCAATGGATGTAGAAAATATTTGCCACAGACAAGATTCCCTCATCTCCGCCAATTCGGCGGGTAGCGATGATGAAGAGTTAACAGAAAATGAGTTACATTCACCACAGGAAAAACTCTCAATAACTGAAAACATAAATAATTCTATCGCCATTAACATGGCCAACAATCTTAATACAACAGCTAACGCTGCTTCCGTAACTACTAGCACTGTTGCCCATGCTGCCACAACCAACACTGCCACCGAAGACAATTGTAATAAAATCAAAGTAACAGATCAACAAACTATACAAAATCCTCCTATTCCTACATTACCAGCACAACAACTTCAGGAACTACAACAAAAACAGGAAATTACCAGCACAGTTGAGTTGTCCATTTCTAACAGCAACAGCAACAATAATGCCGCTGCTTCGTCTGCTGCTACTGCTGTACTCTCAGATGTAGCTGTGGCTAGAGAACGCGCATGTCGTGATTTACGCTTGGATTTAGTATCCACCACAACTTGTAGTGGTGGTAGTGCCAGTGCCACTTCATGTGGTAGTTCGGTTGTAAGTGCTGGTGGTGGCGGTGGTAGAAAACGTAAAATAAGTGAGAGTAATTCTCAGAAAGGAAAGGTGAGTAGAGTAAACAGAACAGTGTTTTATGTGAACACAAAAATTGGAACTAAACCTAAAGTGTAGACTAGACTATAGACTAGACTATAGACTAGACTATAGACTAGACTATAGACTAGACTATAGACTAGACTGTAGACTAGACTATATACTAGATTATAGACTAGACTAGACTATAGACTAGACTATAGACTAGACTATAGACTAGACTATAGACTAGACTATAGACTAGACTATAGACTAGACTATAGACTAGACTATAGACTAGACTATAGACTAGACTATAGACTAGACTATAGACTAGACTATAGACTAGACTATAGACTAGACTATAGACTAGACTATAGACTAGACTATAGACTAGACTATAGACTAGACTATAGACTAGACTATAGACTAGACTATAGACTAGACTATAGACTAGACTATATAGACTAGACTATAGACTAGACTATAGACTAGACTATAGACTAGACTATAGACTAGACTATAGACTAGACTATAGACTAGACTATAGACTAGACTGTAGACTGGACTATAGACTAGATTATAGACTAGACTATATACTAGACTATAGACTAGACTATAGACTAGACTAGACTATAGACTAGACTATAGACTAGACTATAGACTAGATTATAGACTAGACTATATACTAGACTAGACTAGACTATACTAGACTAGACTATAGACTAGACTATAGACTAGACTATAGACTAGACTATAGACTAGACTATAGACTACTAGACTAGACTATAGACTAGACTATAGACTAGACTATAGACTAGACTATAGACTAGACTATAGACTAGACTATTGACTAGACTAAAGACTAGACTATAGACTAGACTAGACTATAGACTAGACTATAGACTAGACTATAGACTAGACTATAGACTAGACTATAGACTAGACTATAGACTAGACTATAGACTAGACTATAGACTAGACTATAGACTAGACTATAGACTAGACTATAGACTAGACTATAGACTAGACTATAGACTAGACTATAGACTAGACTATAGACTAGACTATAGACTAGACTATAGACTAGACTATAGACTAGACTATAGACTAGACTATAGACTAGACTATAGACTAGACTATAGACTAGACTATAGACTAGACTATAGACTAGACTATAGACTAGACTATAGACTAGACTGTGGACTAGACTATAGACTAGACTATAGTCTAGACTATAGACTAGACTATAGACTAGACTATAGACTAGACTATAGACTAGACTATAGACTAGACTATAGACTAGACTATAGACTAGACTATAGACTAGACTATAGACTAGACTATAGACTAGACTATAGACTAGGCTATAGACTAGACTATAGACTAGACTATAGACTAGACTATAGACTAGACTATAGACTAGACTATAGACTAGACTATAGACTAGACTATAGACTAGACTATAGACTAGACTATAGACTAGACTATAGACTAGACTATAGACTAGACTATAGACTAGACTATAGACTAGACTATAGACTAGACTATAGACTAGACTATAGACTAGACTATAGACTAGACTATAGACTAGACTATAGACTAGACTATAGACTAGACTATAGACTAGACTATAGACCTAGACTATAGACTAGACTATAGACTAGACTATAGACTAGACTATAGACTAGAACTATAGACTAGACTATAGACTAGACTATAGACTAGACTATAGACTATACTATAGACTAGACTATAGACCAGACTATAGACTAGACTATAGACTAGACTATAGACTAGACTATAGACTAGACTTTAGACTAGACTTTAGACTAGACTTTAGACTAGACTATAGACTAGACTATAGACTAGACTATAGACTAGACGATAGACTAGAATATAGACCTAGACTATAGACTAGACTATAGACTAGACTATAGATTAGACTATAGACTAGACTATAGACTAGACTATAGACTAGACTATAGACTAGACTAGACTAGACTATAGACTAGACTAGACTATAGACTAGACTATAGACTAGACTATAGACTAGACTATAGACTAGACTATAGACTAGACTATAGACTAGACTATAGACTAGACTATAGACTAGACTATAGACTAGACTATAGACTAGACTATAGACAAGACTATAGACTAGACTATAGACTAGACTATAGACTAGACTATAGACTAGACTATAGACTAGACTATAGACTAGACTATAGACTAGACTATAGACTAGACTATAGACTAGGACTATAGACTAGACTATAGACTAGACTATAGACTAGACTATAGACTAGACTATAGACTAGACTATAGACTAGACTATAGACTAGACTATAGACTAGACTATAGACTAGACTATAGACTAGACTATAGACTAGACTATAGACTAGACTATAGACTAGACTAGACTAGACTATAGACTAGACTATAGACTAGACTATAGACTAGACTATAGACTAGACTATAGACTAGACTATAGACTAGACTATAGACTAGACTATAGACTAGACTAGACTATAGACTAGACTATAGACTAGACTATAGACTAGACTATAGACTAGACTATAGACTAGACTATAGACTAGACTATAGACTAGACTATAGACTAGACTATAGACTAGACTATAGACTAGACTATAGACTAGACTATAGACTAGACTATAGACTAGACTATAGACTAGACTATAGACTAGACTATAGACTAGACTATAGACTAGACTATAGACTAGACTATAGACTAGACTATAGACTAGACTATAGACTAGACTATAGACTAGACTATAGACTAGACTATAGACTAGACTATAGACTAGACTATAGACTAGACTATAGACTAGAGTATAGACTACTATAGACTAGACTATAGACTAGACTATAGACTAGACTATAGACTAGACTATAGACTAGACTATAGACTAGACTATAGACTAGACTATAGACTAGACTATAGACTAGACTATAGACTAGACTATAGACTAGACTATAGACTAGACTATAGACATGACTATAGACTAGACTATAGACTAGACTATAGACTAGACTATAGACTAGACTATAGACTAGACTATAGACTAGACTATAGACAAGACTATAGACTAGACTATAGACTAGACTATAGACTAGACAGCATCCACAACAACTAGACTATAGACTAGACAATAAACTAGACTATAGACTAGACTATAGACTAGACTATAGACTAGACTATAGACTAGACTATAGACTAGACTATAGACTAGACTATAGACTAGACTATAGACTAGACTATAGACTAGACTATAGACTAGACTGTAGACTAGACTATAGACTAGACTATAGACTAGACTATAGACTAGACTATAGACTAGACTATAGACTAGACTATAGACTAGACTATAGACTAGACTATAGACTAGACTATAGACTAGACTAGACTATAGACTAGACTATAGACTAGACTATAGACTAGACTATAGACTAGACTATAGACTAGACTATAGACTAGACTATAGACTAGACTATAGACTAGACTAGACTATAGACTAGACTATAGACTAGACTATAGACTAGACTATAGACTAGACTATAGACTAGACTATAGACTAGACTATAGACTAGACTATAGACTAGACTATAGACTAGACTATAGACTAGACTATAGACTAGACTATAGACTAGACTATAGACTAGACTATAGACTAGACTATAGACTAGACTATAGACTAGACTATAGACTTGACTATAGACTAGATTATAGACTAGACTATACTCTATACATTCGACTAGTCGAGACTATATATTAGACTTCTTTTAATAAAAGTTTTTTATGAAATGAGTTTTCTTATTAAAATTTCCAGAAATATTTCCGCATGGATTCCATGGATAAAATTGTTAGCCCAGTGGTGCCACAGCCAGGTGCTTGGAAGCGACCACCACGAACCACCGCTACTGGAGCGAGGAAATCTCAACGCCGTTCCACTTCGATCAGTGAAAGTGTCCAGACAGATCTAAGTCCCATAGAAGAAGCAAGCAAACAGCTAGTGGAGGGTAACTTTTAGGTAATTAAGAAGATTAGAACATTTTTTAAGAAAAATATTAAAATTTTATAGAAATACCGCGTGATGATACACCCGAATTGCCGAAAGTGGAAATATTTGCAGAAACTGGTGTTCTGTTGGGCAGTCCTTTAAGTACTGCCTCTGTAGCCACTTCCACGACCACCGCCGCCGAGCCGGAAACCACAAGCGAACTAACCAGCGAAGCTGTCGATACCAAAAATGCTTTAATTTTAGCGGAAACGGTTAAAAAGGAAATGATTTCATCCAACATTTCCATTAAATCTCTACCCAAATTCCCAGCGGATGGCAAACAGTACCGCTATGGCAATTATGATCGTTATGCTGGCCTTAGGCATCTTAATGAATTTATGGACATACGTTTGCAGGTGTTTTTACAGTATCCAGAGCTGTTTAAGAACAAGGATATTTTAGATATAGGCTGTAATGTGGGTCACATGACCATAACGGTGGCTAGAAAGCTGGCACCTAAATCTATTTTGGGCATAGACATAGACAAGGAATTGATTGCCAGAGCAAGACGCAATTTAGCCATGTATGTGCGAATACCACAGGAGATGATAAAGAAAGAGTTAATGGAAGCTACAGACAGCATGGACAACACAAACAATATGAGCGATGTTAAGCAAAAGAAGGGACGTAGACGACGTAAAAAGAAAAAACAACTGCAACAACAGCAGCAGCATCCACAACAAGCCCACAATCATCATCACCATCATGGCCACGGCCATGGCAATCACTATGAAAATTGGCAACAATTCCAACATCATTTACTGCACTATCATCTGCTGCATCATCATCACCACCACCATCATCATCATCACTTGTATTTGCAGCAGGAGAATTCCAATGTTGATGCCTCCGATTTCTTTCCTATATCATTTCCACTCACTTATGGTGGCATAACCACCACCACTACCCCACCACACTCCTCTGCCACCAATTACACTTCCAACAAAGCCTCTACTAGTCCCCAAAATATTGAATCTCAATCACCTGCTTCAACATCCACCACCACCCGCAGCACACCCGGTCATCCGGCCACCTCAACGGCCAGTCACAAGGCCAATACCACACACTCAACATCAACGCATAAGCTTAATCAGTCCAAAGCGAAAAATGATTTTCCCCACAATGTCTTCTTTCGTCAAACGAATTATGTGCTAAAAGATGAATCACTGTTGGCCAATGATACCCAGCAGTATGATCTCATTTTATGTTTGTCCATTACCAAATGGATTCATTTGAATTTCGGTGATGCCGGTCTTAAGTTGGCCTTTAAGCGTATGTTTAATCAATTGAGACCGGGTGGTAAATTGATATTGGAGGCTCAAAATTGGGCTAGTTATAAGAAAAAGAAGAACTTAACGGTATGTATTACTTTGGAAGGGATATTTTAATGTTGTTTTAACTAATGATGTTCCATTTTTTTCTTTGCAGGAGGAAATTTACAATAATTATCACAATATTGAATTCTATCCAAATAAATTTCATGAATATCTGCTAAGTTCCGAAGTGGGCTTTAGTCATAGTTACACTTTGGGCATTCCAAAACATTTGAGTAAAGGTTTTAGTCGTCCTATACAGGTAAGTTCGTAGATAACAAAGACTAATAACTGTCCAGGCTATAGACTATTATTGAGACCAGATACACCAGACTATAGACTGTTTTATAATCTAGATTATAGAATCTTCTATAGTCCAAACTATAGACTATTCTATATTCCAGACTATTGACTTTTCTATACACCAGACTATAGACCATTCTATAGTCCAGACTATAGACTATTCTATAGTCCAGACTATAGACTATTCTATAGTCCAGACTATAGACTATTCTATAGTCCTGACTACAGACTATTCTATAGTCCTGACTATAGACTATTCTAAAGTCCAGACTGTAGACTATTCTATAGTCCCGACTGTAAACTATAAGTACAATAGTCTATAGTCTAGACTATGTCCTGTAGTCTATAGTCCAGACTATGTCCTATAGTCTATAGTCCAGACTATAGACTATTCTATAGTCCAGACTATAGACTATTCTATAGTCCAGACTATAGACTATTCTATAGTCCAGACTATAGACTATTCTATAGTCCAGACTATAGACTATTCTATAGTCCAGACTATAGACTATTCTATAGTCCAGACTATAGACTATTCTATAGTCCAGACTATAGACTATTCTATAGTCCAGACTATAGACTATTCTATAGTCCAGACTATAGACTATTCTATAGTCCAGACTATAGACTATTCTATAGTCCAGACTATAGACTATTCTATAGTCCAGACTATAGACTATTCTATAGTCCAGACTATAGACTATTCTATAGTCCAGATTACAGACTATTCTATAGTCCAGATTACAGACTATTCTATAGTCTATACTACAGACTATTCTATAGTCCAGACTATAGACTATTCTATAATCCAGACAATAATCTATTCTATAGTCCAGACTATAGACTATTCTATAGTCCAGACTATAGACTATTCTATAGTCCAGACTATAGACTATTCTATAGTCCAGACTATAGACTATTCTATAGTCCAGACTATGTCCTATAGTCTATAGTCCAGACTATAGACTATTCTATAGTCCAGACTATAGACTATTCTATAGTCCAGACTATTGACTATTCTATAGTCCAGACTATAGACTATTCTATAGTCCAGACTATAGACTATTCTATAGTCCAGACTATAGACTATTCTATAGTCCAGACTATAGACTATTCTATAGTCCAGACTATAGACTATTCTATAGTCCAGACAATAGACTATTCTATAGTCCAGACTATAGACTATTCTATAGTCCAGACTATAGACTATTCTATAGTCCAGACTATAGACTATTCTATAGTCCAGACTACAGACTATTCTATAGTCTATACTACAGACTATTCTATAGTCCAGACTATAGACTATTCTATAATCCAGACAATAATCTATTCTATAGTCCAGACTATAGACTATTCTATAGTCCAGACTATAGACTATTCTATAGTCCAGACTATAGACTATTCTATAGTTCAGACTATAGACTATTCTATAGTCCAGACTATAGACTATTCTATAGTCCAGACTATAGACTATTCTATAGTCCAGACTATAGACTATTCTATAGTCTAGAGTATAGACTATTCTATAGTCCAGACTATAGACTATTCTATAGTCCAGACTATAGACTATTCTATAGTCCAGACTATAGACTATTCTACAGTCCAGACTACAGACTATTCTATAGTCTATACTACAGACTATTCTATAGTCCAGACTATAGACTATTCTATAATCCAGACAATAATCTATTCTATAGTCCAGACAATAATCTATTCTATAGTCCAGACTATAGACTATTCTATAGTCCAGACTATAGACTATTCTATAGTCCAGACTATAGACTATTCTATAGTCCAGACTATAGACTATTCTATAGTCCAGACTACAGACTATTCTATAGTCTATACTACAGACTATTCTATAGTCCAGACTATAGACTATTCTATAATCCAGACAATAATCTATTCTATAGTCCAGACTATAGACTATTTTATAGTCCAGACTAGAGACTATTCTATAGTCCAGACTAGAGACTATTCTATAGTCCAGACTATAGACTCTTCTATAGTACAGACTATAGACTATTCTAAAGTCCAGACTATAGACTATTCTAAAGTCCAGACTATAGACTATTCTAAAGTCCAGACTATAGACTATTCTATAGTCCAGACTATAGACTATTTTATAGTCTCTCCAGACTGTGTAGTTTATACTAGACTCTAGCTCTGTCATTACAATTTTGCCCTTTCTCTCTTTTAGCTCTATGCCAAAGGTGATTATACACCGAATCATGTGCGCTGGTCTGATGCCTACTATCCACAGACACCATTCGAAGCATACCGTGGCATTTATGCCACAATGCCACCACGTCCTACAGGAATGCAATCATCCTATCCTCTAATCTCTTCCACAAGATCACAAAACTATGATACACCACATTATTCAGGAGGTGGTGGTACATCGGGACCCTATAGTTGCCGTCAAACACCCATGCATCAGCCATCAACATCACAATATTATAATCCCCTTGAATCGGATTCGTATCAACCTTCATACGATATGGAATATCTAAATCACATGTATGTCTTCGCTTCACCACTCTATCAAACTGTTTGGTCACCACCGACCAGTATGCGTAAAAGTTCTTCACATACGCCCGCTTTTGGTAGTGTACGAGATGCTGAATTCGAAGGTGATGGTAATGTTATGACCGGTGGCAGCTATCATCGTCATGTCTATCCACCCAATGAAGACACCTCATCACCAAATGCCAATGCTATTAATGCTTTCAATTCTATACGTGATCCCGATACGGACGATTCGAATCAGCAGCGACCACATGTCTATGCCACAAATTGTGGTGAAAGTTCTTCATCACCTCATCCAACTTCGAATCCAAATGATGCAGAAGCTATAGAGGAGAGTTTAATGTTAGACGATGATCGATGTGATTTAAGCGAAGCTTAAACTTTTTATGTATGAGTGTAAGTTCTAGAGCGCAAAGGGTTTTAAACTTTTAAAGTTATATACAAATGATTAGCCAGAAAGAATACATTTTTAACAGACGGTTTATAAACTGCCAATTTCAGTTGCTAAATTAAACAAAAAAAAAAAGAAGAAACTTGGTGAATGGTAATGCACACTTATTAGGTCTGAAAAATATAATAGAAAAAGGGAATTTTGTCATTCATTTTCCAGGAATAGCTAAACACAGTTACCAGCTTTTAAAATAAAGATTTCAAAACAACCAGATTTTAACTTAAAAACGCTTATTAGTATTTTTGTAATAAGGAATTTTGTTGTTTTTTTTTTAATTTGAAATTAATTTGGGCAGAGTCATAGGCGAGAAGCAGAGTTAATTACTTGGGCTATAATCAAGACCATAGACTTGTCAAGACCATAGACTAGTATATAGTCAAGACCATAGACTAGTTTATAATCAAGACCATAGACTAGTCTATAGTCGCGACTATAGACCAGTATATAGAAAAAACAATAGACTAGTCTATAGTCGAAACAATGGACTAGTCTATAGTCGAGACAATGGACTAGTCTATAGTCGAGACAAAATACTATTTTGTAGTGCTGCCAATAGTTTATTCTAAAGTCGAGACAATAGACTATTCTTTAGTCGGGACAATAGACTTTGCTATGGTCGAGACTACAGACTATTTTATAGTCGAGACAATAGACTGGTCTATAGTAAACACAGTAGACTAGTCTATAGTCGAGCTGATAGACTGTTCTATAGTCAAGCCTGTAGACTATTCTATAGTCGAGACAATAGACTATTGTATAGTCGAGACAATAGACTATTCTATAGTCGAGACATAAGACTATTTTAGAATCGAGACAACAGTCCAGTCTATAGCCAAGACAATAGATCAGTATATAGTCGAGACTATAGACCAGTCTATTGTCAAGACAATAGACCAGTCTAGACTATAGACTATAGACCAGTCCAGACTATAGACTATTCTATAGTCCAGACTATTCTATAGTCCAGACTATAGACTATTCTATAGTCCAGACTATAGACTATTCTATAGTCCAGACAATAGACTATTCTATAGTCCAGACTATAGACAATTCTATAGTCCAGACTATAGACTATTCTATAGTCCAATAGACAATAGACCAGTCTATATTCAAGACAATTGATCAGTCTATAGACAAGACAGTAGATCAGTCTATAGTCAAGACAATAGCCCAGTCTATAGTCAAGACAATAGACCAGTCTGTAGTTAAGACAATAGACCAGTCTATAGTTAAGACAATAGTCTATAGTCAAGACAATAGCCCAGTCTATAGTCAAGACAATAGACCAGTCTATAGTCAAGACAATAGACCAGTCTATAGTCAAGACAATAGACCAGTCTATAGTCAAGACAATAGACCATTCTATAGTCAAGACAATAGGCCAGTCTATAGTCAAGACAATAGACCATTCTATAGTCAAGACAATAGATCAGTCTATAGTCAAGACAATAGACCAGTCTATAGTTAAGACAATAGACCAGTCTATAGTCAAGACAATAGACCAGTCTATAGTCAAGACAATAGACCATTCTATAGTCGAGACAATAGGTCAGTCTATAGTCAAGACAATAGACCATTCTATAGTCAAGACAATAGATCAGTCTATAGTCAAGACAATAGACCAGTCTATAGTCAAGACAATAGACCAGTCTATAGTTAAGACAATAGACGAGTCTATAGTCAAGACCGTAGACCAGTCTATAGTCAAGTAAATAGTCCAGTCTATAGTCAATTCTATAGTCGAGCAATAGCCTATTCTATAGTCGAGTCTATAGACCAATCTATAGTCGAGACTGTAGACCAATCTATAGTCAAGACAATAGACTAATCTATAGTCCAGACAGTAGACTATTCTGTATTCGAGACTATAGACTAGTCTAAAGTCGAGACTATAGACCAGTCTATTGTCAAGACAATAGACCATAGTCCAGCCTATAGTCAAGACAATAGTACAGTCTATAGTCAATTCTATAGTCGAGACAATAGACCAATCTATAGTAGAGACAATAGACCAATCTATAGTCGAGACTATAGACAAATCTATAGTTGAGATCATAGACCAATCTATAGTCAAGGCAATAGACCGACCAGTCAGTAGTCAAGATAATGGACTATTCTATAGTCGAGACATTTGACTAATCTATAGTTGAGACTATAGTCTAGACAATCGAGAGTTATCTGTACTTTAGTCACAGGACTTAACCTTAGACACGCTAACAAATCCTTCTTATTATTGAAAATTCTATTTAAAATATATTTTTCTTTACAAAAATAGATTTTCCTCAAGATATGCCTAAATAGTTAAACACATCATCATCATCATCATTACAAATTTATTTAGTAGATTTTGCAAAGCAGATTATGTATAAAAAGAAAACTGTATAAAAATCATTAAAAGAAAATCACATAAGTTTAGCAATATTTATATATAAATATTAACGTAATTTTTAATTTTTATGAATATTTTTTTTATTTATGTTAACAAAGGAAAGCCGGGGTTTAAAAACAAACAACAAAAAATATTTTATATAAACATATGTATTTATTTGTTTCTATATACATTGAAATATATATACAAGAAAAACTATATATTATATACAAATTCAAAATAAATGTAATTGAAACCTTAAGGCTATTATACAAAACATATTTGTAATATGACAAAAACAAAAACAAAACAATCGCCAGATTAAAAAAAAAAAACAATTCAAAAGAAAAACAAACCTTTTAGAAACACTTTCAAAATTTGTTAAAATTGTTTAATTTTATTATGAGTTTCTTTAACAAAAATAAAATTTTAAAAATGACACACAAAAAAAAGCATAAATAATTTTATAAAAAAATGAAATTTATTTAATTTTATTAAAATTTTTATATAATTAAATAAAATTCCATTTATTTAATTTTTTAACCTTATCTTGTGTATTTTATGGCTAATATTAATTAATCATTTTTTTAAAACATTTATATATACTACCTACTGCGTACATTTAAACATAAATATATATATTTTTATTTAAATTTATTGTGTATTTATAGCAGAGCTTCGAATTAATCAATTCAATTTGAGCTTAATTCACCAAAATCTTAATTCAGAAATATAAAATTTAATCTACCAATCCTTATTTTAATTCTCAGGAATTAATTCAATAGCTTAATTCAAAGGCTTTCAGTTTATTTTAAATCATTCATATACTGAATTCATTCATGTTTGAATTACATTTCGCTTTGAATGATTCAATTTTTCTTTAATTCAAATCTACTCCAAATTGAATTACGAAATTTTTCTTAAATTCAATTTGTAGTAGACTGAATGAAAACGCTTTCGTTTGCAGCCAGAGTGTTGTATCTCAAAAACTAAAATTTCAACTTTCAAGGTTTTTAAAATTTTAAGTTTTTTATCTCTATATAAAAGAGTGTATGCGTATAAGTTTTAAATAACTAATTTTACAGCTGATATTTGTAAGTTTGTATAATAAGAATGATAATTCTGACTAATAATAAACACAAATTCTGTGCACAAGAACATTTTTCTATTTTTAAGTTATAACATTATTGCTGCAAATAAAGATACATAACATTTATGTACAATATACAAACAAACATACATACATAGTATGTGACCATGAGTTTATGATCGTAAAACATAACAAGTCCGTTGATGTTTGCTTAAAACAGAATCGGTCCCTAACACAAAAGAATCAGCCAATGAACGCCTTTTATAGTGCTAGATTTTCCTTCTGAATAATGTACTTTTTAACTATAGGAACTCTGATTAATCATAGTATTTAAGTATTTTATTGTATTTACTGCAGCATAAGGATTTATCCGCTAATCAGAATTTCTGTAATGAAAACATACATTCCATCCATATCCAATACATAGTACATTTGAAAATTTGAATTACAAACAAATAAATTATAATTTATATGACAAATATTAAAGCATGTGTGTATATTAGGATTGTTCAAATAAATGTTTAATTTGAAAATAGTTCTTAAATAATATATCATTTGTTATATTTGGTTTCGTATAAACCTTTCTTGTTTCCTTTTGCCTAGGAACCGCATAACTTTTATCAATGGTTGATCTACATATTAGATGAAAATTCTAATTCACTCATGATAGCAATTATTTTGGAAAAATAATCTTAAATTTGAAAAATAATTTAAAATTTATTTCAAATTTGAAATATTTATAATTCTGTTTATACGTATGTATATGTTCAAACTTTTTTCGAATGGAAGTTATATTTGGAAAATATTATTAAAAGGCGCACAATAATAACGTTTAAAAAACTTTATAAATAATATGCTTCGAACAAGATTTGTCATTTATGTAAAATTAAATAGGGGCTATATTTATTTTACTTTAATTTCATCTATAATATAGTTTTTATTTATATAATATAGTGCATATTTAATTAGCTGAAATTAAAATAAAATTAAAATTAATAAAATTAAAAACTAAAAACAAAAGACCCCCTAATGTATATACATTTTTATTTAAAAAATTTTCATTAATCCCCTACAAAATGAATGAAGAAAAAACGATTAAAGCTATTTTGTAATAGATTTGAATTCGAAAAAATTTAAATCATTCAGCAAGGAATTAAGCCTTTAAAGAATGAATTATACAAGTAATGAATTCAACATTTTTAAAGTCCTAAGGAATTCAGCTTATGAATTAATTCGAATGAATGATTTTATAGAATGGTGAAGTAATAAATTTTAATTTGATTTAAAAAATTGAATTAAGGCTTAACAATTTTAAACCTTTGATTTATAGTTTATTCTTTTTATGAATTTGTTTCTTTTATTAATTTACTTCTTTTTTTTTCTTATAAATATTTAACAAATATGTTTTATAATTTAATTATTATTAGATTTTTAATGAATTATTATTATTATTATAAAAATAACAAAACACAAAGATATGAAATAATAAAGTTAAAGTGAAATTTAAAAAAAATGATAAAATAAAATGAAATCAAATAAAAAAATATTTAGAAAATTTTGGTATATTATTAAAAGAAAATATTTATTTATAGATAACGTTTAAGTTTTATCTATTTAACAGGTTTTTGGTCAGCTTTGTCGGTGTTTTTTTTTATTGATTATTTTTGTTAAAAAAATTTACAGTTTATGCAGGAAATCGTAGTGCCAAGCAGCAGAGGCGTTTATGTTTTTGACTTTTCAGCTATGTTTGTTGATAAGTCCAAACTATAGACTAATCTATAGAACGGACTATGGACTGTTTTATAGTCCAGACTATAGACTGTTCCATAGTTCAAACTATGGACTATTCTATAGTGCAGTCTATAGACTATTCTATTGTCCAGACTATAGACTATTCTATAGTCCACACTATAGACTAATCTATAGTCCACACTATAGACTATTCTATAGTCCAGACTATAGACTATTCTATAATCCAGACTGTAGACTATTCTATAGTACAGACTACAGACTATTCTATAGTCCAGACAATAGACTATTATATAGTCCAGACTATAGACTATTCTATAGTCCAGACTATAGACTATTCTATAGTCCAGACTATAGACTATTCTATAGTCCAGACTATAGACTATTCTATAGTCCAGACTATAGACTATTCTATAGTCCAGACTATAGACTATTCTATAGTCCAGACTATAGACTATTCTATAGTCCAGACTATAGACTATTCTATAGTCCAGACTATAGACTATTCTATAGTCCAGACTATAGACTATTCTATAGTCCAGACTATAGATTATTCTATAGTCCAGACTATAGACTATTCTATAGTCCAGACTATAGACTATTCTATAGTCCAGACTATAGACTATTCTATAGTCCAGACTATAGACTATTCTATAGTCCAGACTATAGACTATTCTATAGTCCAGACTATAGACAATTCTATAGTCCAGACAATAGACTAATCTATAGTCCAGACTATAGACTATTCCATAGTCCAGACTATAGACTAATCTATAGTCCCGACTATAGACTAATCTATAGTCCAGACTATAGACTAATCTATAGTCCAGACTATAGACTAATCTATAGTCCAGACTATAGACTAATCTATAGTCCAGACTATAGACTAATCTATAGTCCAGACTATAGACTAATCTATAGTCCAGACTACAGACTAATCTATAGTCCAGACTATAGACTATTCTATAGTCCAGACTATAGACTAATCTATAGTCCAGACTATAGACTATTCTATAGTCCAGACTTTAGACTAATCTATAGTCCAGATTTTAGACTATTCTATAGTCCAGACTATAGACTAATCTATAGTCCAGACTATAGACTATTCCATAGTCCAGACTATAGACTATTCTATAGTCCAGACTATAGACTATTCTATAGTCCAGACTATAGACTATTCTATAGTCCAGACTATAGACTATTCTATAGTCCAAACAATAGACTATTCTATAGTCCAGACTATAGACTATTCTATAGTCCAGACAATAGACTATTCTATAGTCCAGACTATAGACTATTTTATAGTCCAGACTATAGACTATTCTATAGTCCAGACTATAGACTATTCTATAGTCCAGACTATAGACTATTCTATAGTCCAGACTATAGACTAATCTATAGTCCAGACTATAGACTAATCTATAGTCCAGACTATAGACTAATCTATAGTCCAGACTATAGACTAATCTATAGTCCAGACTATAGACTAATCTATAGACCAGACTATAGACTAATCTATAGACCAGACTATAGACTATTCTATAGGCCAGACTATAGACTATTCTATAGTCCAGACTATAGACTATTCTATAGTCCAGACTATAGACTATTCTATAGTCCAGACTATAGACTATTCTATAGTCCAGACTGTAGACTATTCTATAGTCCAGACTGTAGACTATTCTATAGTCCAGAATGTAGACTATTCTATAGTCCAGACTGTAGACTATTCTATAGTCCAGACTACAGACTATTCTATAGTCCAGACAATAGACTATTACATAGTCCAGACTACAGGCTATTCTGTAGTCCAGACTATAGACTATTCTATAGTCCAGACTATAGACTAATCTCTAGTCCATAGTCCAGATTACAGCCTATTCTATAGTCTAATTCTATAAACTAATTTATCTCTTTAAATTCCTTAAATGTATTACGACGCCCCTGTTCTTATCTAAAATTTATCATAATTATGTATTACTCATTATTTTTACCCGATATTTTTTAATTTTATTTACATATTTAAAAATCCCTGTCAGTCATAAAACCGTTAAAGTACTGATTGGTTGTCATTTCTTTAATAAATACAAACTTTATGCTGGCAATACCCTAACAAAACATAAACAAAAGCTTTTGTTTGTCAAACTGTCAAATAAGCTGGACTTATGTGAAGAAAACAACAATAAAAAAACTGACATTAAAATTTAAACTTCATTATTGTTGTTGTTAGTTTCGTGATCATGTTGTTTTGATTGTCGTTATGTTGTTTTGTTGTCTGACTGTCTTACAATTTTCATTGTTGGATAGACAATTGTTGCGAGAAGAAGCTGAGAAAAGCGCAAAGAAAAGAGGAATTGTATATAAAAGAAAACAACAATTTTAATAGAATTGAAGTGTGTGTGTGTGTGTTTGTGGTTAAAAATTTATGATGAAAAATAAAAGAAATCTAATCTAATAATAACTAAATTATTAAACAAATAAACTAAATAGTGTTGTTAATAAACAAATAATAATGAAATAACTACATACATATAAAGTGAGTAATTAAAAAAATGCAAAGAAAGAAATTAATATTGGTTTGAAGTTTTTTCTACAAGTGTTTTTTTTTAAGACAAAAATAAAAACAAGTGTTAATAATAATAATAATAATTAACTACAACAAAAAATATTTAATATGTATCGCAAAGATTTCATTTATAAAGTGGAATGCCTAAAAATTGTCTAACTTTTAGTAAATTTCATAATTTTTTCCTTAATTTAATCTTTGATTTTTTTCTGGGCTAGTTTAACAGATAACAGAGACAGACAGGTCTCATCTTGTTTTCAAATTGCTTTGTATTCTGTGCACATTTTTTTTTCATTCCTAAATTTACAAATAAATTAATATTTATTTATTTTTTTAATTATATTAATTTATTTTGTATCTGAGAGTCACACAGCCTCATTAAGCGAACATACACATTCCAACAAACAAGAGCATTAACTTTTGTTCAAACCAAGTTTGGTCTTCGACAGCTATTGAAACATAATGAAAGCGACAGGCAGCAGACGAAATGCTTTTTATACTGTTATCGATTTATTTATAGTCTGGTTTATAGATTCGCCTCTATTCTGAATTATAGAGTAATCAACATTCTGGACTTCAGATTTACCTGGACTATGGATAAGTCTTTAGTCTGAAATTTTGATTAGTCTCTAGTCTGAACTATACATTAGGAAATAGTTTGGACTGAAGATTATTTAATAATCTGGACTATAGATAGGTCTATAGTCTGGACTGTAGATAAGTCTATAGTCTGGTCTATAGTTTGAACTATAGATTAGGCTATAGTCTGGACTATAGATAAGAATATAGCCTGGACTATAAATAATATTATAGTCTGAACTATAGATTAGTCTACAGATTAGTCACTTTTATAGAATAGTCCATAGTGTGGCCTATAGAATAGTTTATAGTCTGGACTATATAATAGTCTATAGTCTGGACTATAGAATAGTCTATAGTCTGGACTATATAGTATAGACTATAGACTATTCTATAGTCCAGACTATAGAATAGTCTATAGTCTGGACTATAGAATAATCTATAGTCCGGACTATGGAATAGTCTATAGTCTGGACTATAGAATAGAATAGTCTATAGTCTGGACTATAGAATAGAATAGTCTATAGTCTGGAATATAGAATAGAATAGAATAGTCTATATTCTGTACAATAGAATACTCTATAGTCTGGACTATAGATTAGTCTACAGATTAGTCTCTTCTATAGAATAGTCTATAGTCTGGACTATAGAATAGTCAATAGACGGGACTATAGAATAGTCTATAGTCTGGACTATAGACTAATCTATAGTCCAGACTATAGACTATTCTATAGTCCAGACTTTAGACTAATCTATAGTCCAGACTATAGACTATTATATAGTCCAGACTATAGACTATTCTATAGTCCAGACTATAGACTATTCTATAGTCCAGACTATAGACTATTCTATAGTCCAGACTATAGACTATTCTATAGTCCAGACTATAGACTATTCTATAGTTCAGACTATAGACTATTCTATAGTCCAGACTATAGACTATTCTATAGTCCAGACTATAGACTATTCTATAGTCCAGAATATAGACTATTCTATAGTCCAGACTATGGAATAGTATATAGTCCAGACTGTAGACTATTCTATAGTCCAGATTGTAGACTATTCTATAGTCCAGATTGTAGACTATTCTATAGTCCAGATTGTAGACTATTCTATAGTCCAGATTGTAGACTATTCTATAGTCCAGACTATAGACTATTCTATTGTTCTGACTGTAGCCTATTCTATAGTCCAGACTTATAGTCAATAGACGGGACTATAGAATAGTCTATAGTCTGGACTATAGATTAGTCTACAGATTAGTCTCTTCTGTAGAATAGTCTATAGTCTGGGCTATAGAATAGTCTATAGTCTGGACTATAGAACAGTCTATAGTCTGGACTATAGATAAGTCTATAGCCTGGACTATAGATTAGTTTATAGTCTGGACTATAGATTTCTCTATAGAATAGTTTATAGTCTGGACTATAGATTAGTCTATAGTCTGGGCTATGGAATAGTCAATAGTCTGGACTATGGAATAGTCAATAGTCTGGACTATAGAATAGTCAATAGTCTGGACTATAGAATAGTCTATAGTCTGGACTATAGAATTGTCTATAGTCTGGACTATAGAATAGTCTATAGTCTGGACTATAGAATAGTCTATAGTCTGGACTATAGAATAGTCTATAGTCTGGACTATAGAATAGTCTATAGTCTGTACAATAGAATAGCCTATAGTCTGGACTATAGATTAGTCTACAGATTAGTCTCTTCTATAGAATAGTCTATAGTCTGGACTATAGATTAGTCTATAGTCTGGACTATAAACTAGTCTATAGTTGGACTATAGATTAGTCTATAATCTGGACTATAGATTAGTCTATAGTCTGGACTATAGAGTAGTCTATAGTCTGGACTATAGATTAGTCTATAGTCTGGACTATAGATTAGTCTATAGTCTGGACTATAGAACAGTCTATAGTCTGGACTATAGAACAGTCTATAGTCTGGACTATAGAACAGTCTATAGTCTGGACTATAGAATAGTCTATAGTCTGGACTATAGAATAGTCTATAGTCTGGACTATAGAACAGTCTATAGTCTGGACTATAGAACAGTCTATAGTCTGGACTATAGAACAGTCTATAGTCTGGACTATAGAACAGTCTATAGTCTGGACTATAGAACAGTCTATAGTCTGGACTATAGAACAGTCTATAGTCTGGACTATAGAACAGTCTATAGTCTGGACTATAGAACAGTCTATAGTCTGGACTATAGAACAGTCTATAGTCTGGACTATAGAACAGTCTATAGTCTGGACTATAGAACAGTCTATAGTCTGGACTATAGAACAGTCTATAGTCTGGACTATAGAGTAGTCTATAGTCTGGACTATAGAGTAGTCTATAGTCTGGACTATAGAACAGTCAATAGTCTGTACTATAGAACAGTCTATAGTCTGGACTATAGAGCAGTCTATAGTCTGGACTATAGAGTAGTCTTGGCCATAGAGCAATTATAGCTTGATTCATATAGTAAAATTTTTCTGAACGTCGTCGCTTTAATGCTACAATTACAAATTCTTATTTGTTTCATACAATTTGAAATCCACTACTATTTTATGATCAACTCATTTATTTTTGCCATTGTTGAGTGATTCAAACTTGTTGAAAGTCGAATAATGAGCTTTAAGCAAACAACAGCAGCAGCAATTTTAAACAACATTTTCTAAATTATTGGAAAAAAACCAACAACAATTAATTCCTAGCAAATTAAAGTATAAAAAAATTATTCAAAATTGTGTAAAAAAATAAGAAAATAATTTATTAATAATAAGTTAATTGAGTTCAAAAAAGAGAATCTAAACTAAAGTTTACATTCTTAGTTAAATCAATAAAAAATAGTGCAAATTTAAATAACGAAATCTAAACAAATTTCATATTCAACTTTAATTGCCGCCTAGAGGACATAACTTTTCATAAAAATTTGCTTAAGGTAAGTGAAAAATAAACTATACATATTTAATATGATTTTTGCTTTCATAATATGTAATTTATAAGTTTTAATAAACGCGGTCAAGATCAACTTTATTTAAATTATAGAAATAATAGCCTTAAATAGAATTACATTCTTACTAGACAGGTTTTTGGTGTCGGTTTCTACGAAACGGAAAGTTTCTACCAGTTAGAAGAACACAAGTAATTTAATGTTATAAAACACTGTGTTATATTCCGCGTGTGCTTGTATAAATATTAATGTAATTAATAGGTCTGTTCGTGATGTTTATTTAGTTTAAACTATAGATTAATCTATGTTTCAGATTATAGATCAGTTCACAATCTAGGCTGGAGTCTATAATCCGCACTATAGAACACCACATAGTCCACACATATATCATTACATAGTCACAATTAAACATCATTATCAACTAGGCCATAGTAGTCCAGGATAAAGAACATTTTATAGTCAAAGCTATAGATCAGTATATAGTCTACGCTACATCAGTCAAAAGTCCAGATTAAAGATTCGTCTATAATCAAGACTATAGATCAGTCTTCACTATAGACTCTATAGTCAAAACTATAGATCAGTCTATAGTCCAGACCATAGATCAGCCTATAGTCAAGACAATAGATTTGTCTATAGCCAAGACTATAGATCAGTCTATAGTCAAGACTACAGATTAGTCTATAGTAAATCAAGATTATAGATCAGTCTTGACTATAGACTCTATAGTCAAAACTATAGATCATTCTATATTCAGGCTTTAGATCAATCTACACTCAAGGCTATATATCAATCTATAGTCAAAACTTTAGATCAGCCTATACTCCAGACTATACACCAGTCTACACTCAAGACTATAGATCAATCTATAGTCATGACTATAGATCAGTCAATAGTCAAGACTATAGATCAGTCTATACTCCAGACAATAGATTAGTCTATACTCCAGACAATAGATTAGTCTATACTGCAGACTATAGATTAGTCTATACTCCAGACTATAGATTAGTCTGTAGTCCAGTTTATAGATTAGTCTATAGTCCAGACTATAGATCAGTCTATAGTCCAGACTATAGATCAGTCTATAGTCCAGACTATAAATCAGTCTATAATCAAGACTATAGATCAGTCTATACTCCAGACGATAGATTAGTCTATACTCCAGACTATAGATTAGTCTATACTCCAGACTATAGATTAGTCTATAGTCCAGACTATAGAGCAGACTATAGTCAGGACTATAGAGCAGTCTATAGTCAGGACTATAGAGTAGTCTATAGTCAGGACTATAGAGCAGTCTATAGTCAGGACTATAGATCAGTCTATAGTCAGGACTATAGATCAGTCTATAGTCAGGACTATAGATCAGTCTATAGTTAGGACTATAGAACAGCCTATAGTCCAGACTATAGATCAGTCTATAGTCCAGACTATAGATCAGTCTATAGTCCAGACTATAGATCAGTCTATAGTCCAGACTATAGATCAGTCTATAGTCCAGACTATAGATCAGTCTATAGTCCCCACTATAGATTAGTCTATAGTCCACACTTTAGATTAATCTATAGTCCAGACTATAGATCACTCTATAGTCCAGACTATAGATCACTCTATAGTCCAGACTATAGATCACTCTATAGTCCAGACTATAGATCAGTCTATAGTCCAGACTATAGACCAGTCTATAGTCCAGACTATAGACCAGTCTATAGTCCAGACTATAGACCAGTCTATAGTCCAGACTATAGACCAGTCTATAGTCCAGATAAGAGATCAGTCTATAGTCCAGATAAGAGATCAGTCTATAGTCCAAACAATAGATCAGTCTATAGTCCAGACAATAATTCAGTCTATGGTCCAGACAATAGATCAGTCTATAGTCAAGACTATAGATCGGTATGCGTGGATCTAAAAATAAAACAATTTGTTTTCCAATGATGTGTTTCCTAGTCCATCAATTTGATCTAACATTGTGGATCATAAAGTAGACTGATTATTACAATTTGATCATTAATTGTGAATCTTAAAGTAGATCAATTTAATCTTTAATGATTGTTTTCATAGAAGGACTATTTGATCTTTAATTATCGATTGTCAAACAAGAAAATTTGATCTTAAGTCAAATCTTTAAGAATGTAATTTCTCTACATTAAACTTTTCTAAATGTTAATTACTAAAATAATTTACAACATTAATAATAATAATAAAATTACAAATTATTACTTCCAAAACTATTACAATAACAAGTCCTAACCTAACTATATGTATGTATATAATTGCAGCAAATTTCTATTAAACTGATAACAAAATTTATTTGTTTTATTACTGTTTAGTTATTATTTTTTAAGTTTATTTAGTTATTTTTATTACAGGGTGTGTAAATTAATTGTTTGTTGACATTTGTTTATACACATCCGTCACGTGTTAAAGAAATATAAAATGCTCATGATGAAAGCAATTAAATCTACTTGACTCTGTTTAGTTTAAGTGAACAATAAGAGTCAAGGTTTTCTTTTTGTGTTCAATTTAAATCAAATAAATCACTTTTTTATTATTATTATTATTATTTAATTTGATTTACCTATCCACCCTGTAAGTGTAATCATAGTTTGTTGATTGTTATAATGTTTAATATTTCATTCATTATGTCAATTTGTATTGACCAATAATCAGTCAGTGGATAAATTGTCGTTTTTTTGGGGGAGGGGAGGGCATGGGAGGGGGAGTATGTTTTACTATGTGATGGCCAGTAACGGTAGTTTTTTTGTTAATTGAAGCGTGAGTTTTTGTGTATTGTTATTATTTTTTATTCCTCTATTAAAGTATTTACATTTTAATATATTAAGGGTATTCACTTAATACGTTACATGTTTGAAAAGATCTGATCGTGCTAGCAGTAACTCTGGAGGATTATTGATCTTCAAGACAATACATTATGATATTCTATAGTGCAGACTGAAGATCATTTTATAGTTCTGACTATTGATTAGTTTATAGTTCAGTCCTCAGTTTATACTATAGATCAGTCTATAGTCCAGACTATAGATCAGTCTATAATGCAGACTATAGATCATTCTATAGTCAGGCTTTAGATCATTCTATAGTCCTTCATTCTATAGTCCAGACTATAGTCCTTCATTCTATAGTCCATTCTATAGATCGTTCTATGGTCCAGACTATAGATCATTATACATTTCAGACTATAGATCATTCTATAGTGCAGACTAAAGATCATTCTATGGTCCAGATTATAGATCATTCTATAGTCCAGACTATAGTTCATTCTATGGTCCAGACTATAGATCATTCTGTGGTCCAGACTATAGATCATTCTGTAGTTTACACTACAGATCAGTCTATAGTCCTGATTATAGATCAGTGTACAGTCAAGACTATAGATCATTCCATAGTCCAGACTATAGATCATTCTATGGTCCAGACTATAGATCATTCTGTAGTTTACACTACAGATCAGCCTATAGTCCTGATTATAGATCAGTGTACAGTCAAGACTATAGATCATTCTATAGTCCAGACTATAGATCATTCTATAGTCTAGACTATAGATCATTCTATAGTCCAGACTATAGATCATTCTATAGTCCAGACTATAGATCATTCTATAGTCCAGACTATATATCATTCTATGGATCATTCTATAGTTTACACTACAGATCAGTCTATAGTCCAGATTATAGATCAGTGTAAAGTCCTGACTATAAATCAGTCTATAGTCCATATTATAGATCAGTGTACAGTCCAGACTATAGATCATTCTATAGTCCACACTATAGATCATTCTATGCTCCAGACTATAGATCATTCTACGGTCCAGACTATAGATCGTTCTATAGTCCTGACTATAGATTATTCTATAGTCCAGACTATAGATCATTCTATGGTCCAGACTATAGATCAGTCTATAGTCCTACCTAGATATGGTCCAGTCTAGAGATCAGTCTATAGTCCAGACTATAGATCAGTTTATAGTTAATACTGCAGATCATTGCTATGAATACCTCTACTAAAATACTCTCTTATTATACCAATTACAATTTAAGCTGCTCTTTCTCTCTTTTGACGTTTGTATACATTTGGCATACTTCCGTTTTCTTGTCATTTTCTTATGTTTATTTCTTTTACAATAATATCGTGTAAAATTCATATTTCCAGTAAAATGTAAAAGAAAGAAAAATACAAAATTCTTTAAATTTTTTTATTATTATTAAAGAAACATTAAATAGTACCTTTTCTTTCGACTAACTTTACATTTCATGGTATTATTGCTATTTTTTTAAAAAAACATGTTTAAATTTTTTATTGTTAAAATAATTTTTATCTTTACTTTTGTTTTATATGTATTATTAACAGTATTTTTTTTAATATTTTGCTAAACTTTTGAAGTGTGAGTAATTGAAGGTGCGTGTATATGTGTTTGTGTGTGAGAGAGAGAGAGAGAGAGAACGGTAAAAGAATGCGCTCTTTTTTCTATTTTGGTATAGGGTATAATAGGTTCGTCTCTATGTTTGTATTGTACTAGTCGTTCGTTCAGACTATAGATCAGTCAATAATCCAGGCTATAGGTCACTATATGGACCAGGCTATATATCATTCTATAGTCCAGGCTATAGATCACTCTATAGTCCAGACTGTAGATCACTTTATCACTCTATAGTCAGACTATTGATCACTCTATAGTAAGACTATTGATCACTCTATAGTTCAGAGTATAGATCACCCCATAGTCCAGACTATAGGTCACTATATAGACCAGGCTATAGATCATTCTATAGTCCAGGCTATAGATCACTCTATAGTCCAGACTATAGATCACTTAATAGTCCAGACTATAGATCACTCTATAGTCGAGACTATAGAACACTTTATAGTCCAGGCTATAGATCACTATATAGTCCAGGCTATAGATCACTCTGTAGTCCAGTCTATAGATCACTCTATTGTCCAGACTATAGATCATACTATAGTCCAGACTATAGATCACTCTAGAGTCCAGAGTATACATCAATCTATAGTCCAGCTTATACATCACTCTATAGTCCAGCCTATAGATCACTTTGTTGTCCAAACTATAGAGCAGTCTACAGTTTAGACTATAGATTAGTCTATGGTTTAGATTATGGGTCAGTCTATAGTACAAACTATAGACTATACACCAGTCTATAGTCTTGCCTATAGTCCAGACTATAGATCAGTTTATAGTCCGGACTGTAGTCCAGCCTATAGTCCGAAATGCGGATCAGTCTATAGTCCGGACTGTTAACCAGTCTATAATCCAGACCGTAGATCAATCTTTAGTCCAAACTATAGATCTGTCAATAGTTCAGAATATAGGTCAGTCCAGATTATAGATCAGTCTATAGTCTAGATTATAGATCAGTCTATAGTCGAGACTATACGTCAGTCGATAGTCCAGACTATAGATCAGTCTATAGTCCGGTCTGTAGATCAGCCTATAGTTCGGACTGTGGATCAGTCTATAGTTCGGATTGTAGATCAGTCTATAGTTCAAACCATAGACATATCAATAGTCCAAACTTTGCATTAACAGCAGGGTACAACTGAGCCGGCGCTACTAAACATATCGCTCTCATTTAATATTTTATTGTCTTTAATTTAGCTACACTTTGTTTTTTATTTGCCATTGTTTATGTGAGAGTGTATGTGTTTGTTTAAATTTACTTAATATTATTAACAAAACGTAGTTCTTTTTGGAGTGATTGAGTGTTTGGTCGATTGTTGGCGAAGTTGGTGGTGAATCGCGTACGGACGGATCGTTAAGTTCAAAATTTTGTTAATTTTGTCGCTGCTGCTGACGTTTGTTCTTCATATGCGTTTAATATGAAGAGCAATTGTTGTTGTTGTTGTTTGGTTTTCATATAAAAATAACGCTAAAATAAAACGGCAACAGCAACAACAATACTGCTTTAAGGTTGGCAACGGAAAAAAGTAGAACGTCTACAAATACTAATCGTACACAATGTGTGTAACCAATATTCGTGACGTTTTTAAAAATAAAATGTTGCTTTAAAATGGGTTTTTTTGCGAAAAAAAAGAAAAAAAAAATATCAAACAAAATTTGTTAAGTGTTGAAAATAAAAGTGTTCAAAACAAAGAAGAAGAATAATTAGTCATAAAAAGAAATTTTTAGCAAAAAACTGAAAATATTTTGCTAAAATTATTATAATTTTTATTTTTGTAGAAGAAATGTTTTAGAAATTTGAAGGAAATTAAAATAATTTAATGAAATTATAATTAATTAATATTGAGAGGCAAAGTTTGGAAATATTAATAAATTATAGAAAAGTGATTAAATATGTTAAATTGTGGTAGAAATTTAAAGGAAATTTTATAAAAGTTTTAAAAATTATTCAAAAATATTAAACAAAATTTCGAAAAATGCTATTTTTGCCAAAAAGTGATAAAAAAGAAGTTGAAAATTATAATAATTTTTAAAAAAGTAAATAAAAAAGTGAAAAAATTAATTTAAAAATATATTTTAATAAAATAGAGAAATTAGTAAAAATTTTATAAAAAAAAAAAATAATTTGAAAATTTATTTAAATAAATTCTATATAAAATTGTTATAAACTTTTAATAATGAATTACTAAAAACAAAAAAAAAAATATAAAAGTGTAAAAATCTAAAAAAAAAATAAAATTAATATTGATAAATGTTCTTAAAACTATAAAAAAAAACAAATTTGTTTTAAAAAATTAATAATATATAAAAATTTTAATAAAATAAATAAAAAATTAATTACCTATAAAAAGTTTTACTAATTTTTATTCCAATAATAACAGAAACCAAAATATAAGTCTTTAATGCAGACTATAGATCAGTATATATGTATGTAGACCAGACTATAGATGACTTCATAGTCCTGTCCAGTATATACTCCTATACTTTAGACTATAGATAATTCCATAGACCAATCTATAGATCACTCTATATAGACCAGTCTATAGTCCAGACTATAGATCAGTCAATAGTCCAGACTATAGATCAGTCTATAGGTCAGACTATAGATTAGTCTATAGTTCAGACTATAGGTTAGTCTATAGTCCACACTATAGATCAGTCTATAGTCCAGATTATTGATCAGTATATAGTCCAGACTATAGATCAGTTTATCGATCCATACTATAATCAGTCTATAGACCAGGCTATAGATCATTCTATAGTTCAGAATGTAAATCAGTTTATAGTCCAGACTATAGATCAGTATATATTCCAGACTATGGATCAGTCTATAGTTCAGACTATAGATCAATCTTTAGTCCAGACTATAGATCAGTCTATAGTATAGACTACAGATTAGTGTATAGTAGAGGCTATAGATCAGTCTATAGTTCAGATTATAGTTCAGTCTATAGTCCAGACTATAGATCAGTATAAAGTCGAGACTACAGATCAGTCTATAGTCCAGACTATAGATCAGTCTATACTCCAGACTATAGTTCAGTCTATAGTCCTGACTATAGATCAGTCTATAGTCCAAACTATAGATCAGTCTATAGTCCAGAGTATAGATAAGTCTATAGTCCAGGATATAGATAAGTCTACAGTCCAGAATATAGATGAGGCAATATAAATTAGTCTATAATCCAGACTATAGATTAGTCTATAGCCCAGACAATATATTACTCTATACTATAGATTAGTCTATGGCCCAGACTATAGATCAGTCTATATTCCAAACTACAGATTAGTCTATAGTCCAGACTATAGATTAGTCTATAGTCTACACTATAGATTATTCTACAGTTCAAACTATAGATCAGTCTATAGTCAAGACTATAGATCAGTCTATAGTCCAGACTATAGATCAGTCTATAGTCCAGACTATAGATCAGTCTATAGTCCAGAGTATAGATAAGTCTATAGTCCAGAATATAGATAAGTCTATAGTCCAGAATATAGATAAGTCTATAGTCCAGACTATACATTAGTCTATAGTCCAGACTATATATTAGTCTATAGTCCAGACTATAGATCAGTCTTCAGTCCAGGCTATAGATCAGTCTATAGTTCAGACTATAGATCAGTCTATATATCAGACTATATATCAGTCTAAAATCCAGACTATGTATATAGACCAACCTATAGTCCAGACTATAGATCAGTCTATAATCCAGACTATATATAGATCAGCCTATAGTCCAGACTATAGATCATTCTATAGTCCAGACTATAGATCATTCTATAGTCCAGACTATAGATCATTCTATAGTCCAGACTATAGATCATTCTATAGTCCAGACTATAGATCATTCTATAGTCCAGACTATAGATCATTCTATAGTCCAGACTATAGATCATTCTATAGCCCAGACTATACATCATTCTATAGTAGAGACTATAGACTAGTCTATAGTCCAGACTACAGATCAGTCTATAGTCCAGACAATAGATCAATCTTTAGTTTAGACAATATATCAGCCTATAGTCCAGACTATAGATCAGTCTATAGCCCAGACTGTAAATTAATCATTAGTTCAGACTGTAGATCAATCTATAGTTCAGTCTGTAGTACAGAATATAAAGTATTCTGTAGTCAAGACTGAGGACCATTTTCTAGTCCAGTCTATAGTTCAGACTATGGATCACTTTATAGTCCAGTCGTCTGATTTAGTTTTTATAAAAGTATATTTAATGGAAAAAAGTTTTTTAAATTATTTAAAATTATTAAAACGTTTTCTTGGTAAATTCTTTTAACATAAATTTTGTGTTGTTGTTTTAAGCAGAAGTGAAATTTTTCGGGTTTTTTTCTTCGTTTTTGTTGACCAAAAGAAATAACCATTAAGGCCAAATTTAAACCAAAATATCATATATGAAAATTATAAAAGAAATTTGTAAAAGTATTAAGAAATGTTGTGCATAAGTGTTTAAAAAAATACCAAAAAAAAAGTTAACCAAAAATTTAAAGAAATATCTTTAAAAAAAAACAAGAATGGCGAATAATAATAATAATTATGATAACGAGGCCGATAATGATGGCTGCCGCCTGCGCGAATTACCACGACATAGACGCAGTATTTCTCAACTTATATACAATTTAGGTAAAAAATTATTTTAAGTTTTAAGTGAAATCATAAAGAATTTATTGAAAACAAGAATTTTTGTTATTTTATGCAATCCCGGGGTTCTGCTGGATATCTCGGGAAATTTTTGATATGGAGTTCTGATTTGAAACTAGATTTTCTTTGTTGTTTTTTGTTCCTACCTTGAAATACTTTTAAAGTTTCTTTTGTTATAAAATTTTGCTCTCTTAACTTGTCTTTAAGTCAGCAGCAAGTTGTGATAAGAAAATGAGTGATAAATAAAGGGTGACAAAGAATATCAAGTTAACTTAGATAAGGTAAAATTCAGTTCAAGGACAAAGTACATAAAAAACAAAAAGAAAATAAAAAGAAAGAAATACATTTAACTGTTTGTTATGTTGTCGATTATGTTTTGACAGCTGCTGTCAGTTAACCAATAGTTGTAGGTAAATGACTATAATTGAGTCATTTTAATTAAATTCAGCTTAGCTGAATCAGTTTTTTATAAAATAAATTTTAATAAAACTTAAGAATTTCGTTAAGATGCTTTAAAACAATTAACTCAAAAGTAATTCAGCTTAGCTGAATAGAATTTTTATGCTTGAATTATTAATAAATATTAATAATTTATTACAATCCAAGAGATATATTCAATAAAAATACAATTCAGCTCAGCTGAATAGAGTTTTTATGTTAGAATTATTAATAAAATTTACAAATTTGGTCAAATCTTAAATAAACATTTCAAATAAATGTTATTCAGCCTAGCTGAATTAAGCTACAATGCAATTTCGCTAATGCTTTATTAAAAAATTGCTTCAAAATACAATTCAGCTTAGCTGAATAGAGCTCTATTAATGGAATTATTAATAAATTTAAGGAATGTAGTAAACATTTTGGAAAAAAAAATCGTAAAAACGTAATTCAGCTTAGCTGAATTGGGTTAAAAGATAATTTGTAAATGTTTTAATCAATAATTATTTTTCAAATATAATTCGGCTAAGCTGTATAGAGTTTTTATGCTAGACTTATTAATAATTAGTAATGATATAAAGAAATTTTAGAGAAATATCTAAAATAAATACAATTCAGCTTAGCTGAATATAATTTTTATTAAAGAAATTTGCATAAATTTTAACAATTTAGATAATTTGATTTGCTGAAAATAAGACTAATGCTATTCAGCTTAGCTGAATAGAGTTTTTAAGCTAAAATTATTAATAAATAACACTAAATTAGGAAAATATTTAATAAAAAATATAATTCAGCTAAGCTGAATTGGCTCCTCCAATATAATAAACAGAAACCATTTTCAACGGTCCCTTCCTTAAAGAACCCAACCTTTAGTTGACCACTTTTAGGGTTATGGTTTAAATTATGTAAAAATTATATGTTCATAAACTCATGACCTTTTTACACAATTTAAACAAAAAGACTAATTTAGAAGGGGGTTTCAATTTTAAACAACAATTACATAAATACTTTATGGCCGGTGAGGTTTGGTGAGGCAATAGCAGTCAAATTAATAGACAAGACGACGGTTTAGTAAAATTTTACTCAGCTACACTTGAACTTGTAGATCATGAACGAATGTATTGTCTGACGAAATTGTTTAAACATTAACATGCTCAATTTTTAGTTTAACTTAAACAATTAAAATATTTTATTAATATTAAAGGTTGTTGTTTATTTTTTTGTTACAAAATACAGTCGCAAGTTGGCACCTCTCGACTGATAAGTCGAAACTATAGAATATTTGGTAAACGAAATTATAAAATATTCTGTGGTACAGATTACAGACTGTTTTGTAATGTAGATATAATACTATTATATAGTACAAACTATAGGCTATTCTATAGTGCAAACTATAGATCATTCTATAGTCCAGACTATAGACTATTCTATAGTCCAGACCAGAGACTATTCTATAGTCCAGACAATAGACTTTTCTATAGTCCAGACTATTCTATAGTCCAGACTACAGACTATTTTATAGTCCATACTATAGACTATTATATAGTTCAGACTATAGACTATTCTATGGTCCAGACCATAGACTATTCTATAGTCCAGACTATAGACTATTCTATAGTTCAGACTATAGACTATTCTATAGTTCAGACTACAGACTATTCTATAGTTCAGACTATAGACTATTCTATAGTCCAGACTATAGATTCTATAGTCCAGACTATAGACTATTCTATAGTCCAGACTATAGACTGTTCTATAGTCCAGACTATAGACTGTTCTATAGTCCAGACTATAGGCTACTCTATAGTCCAGACTATAGACTGTTCTATAGTCCAGACTATAGGCTACTCTATAGTCCAGACTATACACTATTCTATAGTCCAGACTATAGACTATTCTATAGCCCAGACTATAGGCTATTATATAGTCCAGACTATAGACTATTCTATAGTCCAGACTATAGACTATTCTATAGACCAGACTATACACTATTCTATAGTCCAGACTATAGACTATTCTATAGTCCAGACTATAGACTATTATATAGTCCAGACTATTGAATATTCTATAGTCCAGACTATAGTCCATACTATAGACTATTATATAGTTCAGACTATAGACTATTCTATGGTCCAGACCATAGACTATTCTATAGTCCAGACTATAGACTATTCTATAGTTCAGACTATAGACTATTCTATAGTTCAGACTACAGACTATTCTATAGTTCAGACTATAGACTATTCTATAGTCCAGACTATAGACTATTCTATAGTCCAGACTATAGACTATTCTATAGTCCAGACTATAGACTATTGACTATTCTATAGTCCAGACTATAAACGATTCTATAGTCCAGACTATAAACGATTCTATAGTCCAGACTATAGACTGTTCTATAGTCCAGACTAGAGGCTATTCTATAGTCCAGACTGTACACTATTCTATAGTCCAGACGATAGACTATTCTATAGTCCACACTATAGAGTATTCTATAGTCCAGACTATAGAGTATTCTATAGTCCAGACTATAAACTATTCTATAGTCCAGACTGTAGACTATTCTATAGTCCAGACTATAGACTGTTCTATAGTCCAGACTATAGACTATTCTATAGTCCAGACTATAGACTATTCTATAGTCCAGACTATAGACTATTCTATAGTCCAGACTATAGACTATTCTATAGTCCAGACTATAGACTATTCTATAGTCCAGACTATAGACTATTCTATAGTCCAGACTATAGACTATTCTATAGTCCAGACTATAGACTAATCTATAGTTCAGACCATAGACTAATCTATAGTCCAGACTATAGACTATTCTATAGTTCAGACTAGAGACTATTCTATAGTCCAGGCTATAGACTATTTTATACTCAAGACTATAGACTTTTCTATAGTCCAGACTATAGACTATTCTATAGTCCAGGATATAGACTATTTTATACTCAAGGCTATATATTATTCTATTGTCCAGACTATATATTAATCTATATTCTATACAGTAGACTTTCGAGACTGCAAGCTGTTTTGCAATCATATCTATAATTAGACTTATTTTTACGTTCGTGTATCGCTCGATAACATATTTCTAATCTAATTTATAGTTTATCATCAGAGTTATTAGTACTTGTACGAAGTATATTTGTATATTTGGGACACATGGCAGATGTTAAATCAAAAAATAAATATAGTTATAACATATGTTGATAAATCTCTTGTTTTATTAAATATAAATTGAAAATTATTTATTACTTAACTACAAGCTACTACATGTTTTGTTGCATATCAGTCATATTAAAAGGGGTACAAGTGACAATGTTATGGGCCAACAACAGAATTCACATTGTCATTCGTCATCAGAATGTTTAACCACTAACGAGACCCTGATTATATTGTTAGATTATTAAATGATTAATTTGAAAATATTTTGGTTTGGTTTTAAGAGGCGAAAAAAATTACTATATAAAAGTTTGGAATATCGAATAGTTTATAATCGAAACAATAGAATAGTCTATAATGTGGACCATAGAATAGTCTATAGTGTAGACTATAGATTAGTCTATACTCTGGACTATAGATTAGTCTATACTCTGGACTATAGAGTAATCTATAGTCTGGACTATAGAGTAGCCTATAGTCTGCACTATAGAGTAGCCTATAGTCTGGACTATAGAGTAGTCTATAGTCTGGACTATAGAGTAGCCTATAGTCTGGACTATAGAGTACCCTATAGTCTGGACTATAGAGTAGTCTATAGTCTGGACTATAGAGTAGTCTATAATCTGGACTATAGAGTAGTCTATAGTCTGGACTATAGAATAGTCTATAGTCTGGACTGTATAATAGTCTATAGTCTGAACAATAGAATAGTCTATAGTCTGGACTGTATAATAGTCTATAGTCTGAACAATAGAATAGTCTATAGTCTGGACTATAGAATAGTCTATAGTCTGGACTATAGAATAGTCTATAGTCTGGACTATAGAATATTCTATAGCCTGGACTATAGAATGCTCTATAGTCTGGACTATAGAATAGTCTATATTCTGGACTATAGAATAGTCTATATTCCTGACTATAGAATAGTCTATAGTCTGGACTATAGAATAGTCTATAGTCTGGACTATAGAATAGTCTATAGTCTGGACTATAGAATAGTCTATAGTCTGGACTATAGAATAGTCTATAGTCTGGACTATAGAATAGTCTATAGTCTGGACTATAGAATAGTCTATAGTCTGGACTATAGAATAGTTTATAGTCTGGACTATAGAATAGTCTATATTCTGGACTATAGAATAGTCTATAGTCTGGACTATAGAATATTCAATAGTCTGGACTATATAATAGTCTATAGTGTGGACTATAGAATAGTCTATAGTCTGGACTGTAGAATAGTCTATAGTCTGGACTATAGAATAGTCTATAGTCTGGACTATAGAATAGTCTATAGTCTGGACTATAGAATAGTCTATAGTCTGGACTATAGAATAGTCTATAGTCTGGACTATAGAATAGTCTATAGTCTGGACTATAGAATAGTCTATAGTCTGGACTATAGACTATTCTATAGTCCAGACTATAGAATAGTCTATAGTCTGGACTATAGAATAATCTATAGTCTGGACTATAGAATAGTCTATAGTCTGGACTATAGAATAGTCTATAGTCTGGACTATAGAATAGTCTATAGTCTGGACTATAGAATAGTCTATAGTCTGGACTATAGAATAGTCTATAGTCTGGACTATAGAATAGTCTATAGTCTGGACTATAGAATAGTCTATAGTCTGGACTATAGAATAGTCTATAGTCTGGACCATAGAATAGTCTATAGTCTGGACTATAGAATAGTCTATAGTCTGGACTATAGAATAGTCTATAGTCTGGACTATAGAATAGTCTATAGTCTGGACTATAGAATAGTCTATAGTCTGGACTATAGAATAGTCTATAGTCTGGACTATAGAATAGTCTATAGTGAGGACTATAGAATAGTCTTTAGTCTGGACTATAGAATAGTCTATAGTCTGGACTATAGAATAGTCTATAGTCTGGACTATAGAATAGTCTATAGTGAGGACTATAGAATAGTCTTTAGTCTGGACTATAGAATAGTCTATAGTCAGGACTATAGAATAGTCTATAGTCTGGACTATAGAATAATCTATAGTGTGAACTATAGAATAGTCTATAGTCTGGACTATAGAATAGTCTATAGTCTGGACTATAGAATAGTCTATAGTCTGGACTATAGAATAGTCTATAGACTGGGCTATAGAATAGTCTAGTCTATAGTGTGAACTATATAATAGCGTGGGCTATAGAATAGTCTAGGGCTTAAGAATATTATACAGTCTATGGGTTGTTTATTCTTTGGTATTGAGTTTAGCTTGTTCCAATTAAAGATCTGATGAATTTTATCAAGAAATATAAGAATATCTATTGTGATTACAAACCTAAAGTAAGACGTTTATTAGGTATTTTTGTTCTACATTATATGTTTAATCATAGCAAAATAAAACCGCAAAAAAACTCTAAATTGTACTATAATGAAAAATAAAAGTACCGTGAGATTTTCTATCCAATATTTCTTTTCATCACCACAAATTATGACTCAATCGGAGCTAATATAATTCCGTCCTTATTGATATCAATATTTCATTACAAGTTTAACTTTCACTCAGTTAATACCACGGATTGGAATAATTTTAATATAAAAATGGAAAATTATTATAATATTGGGGCGGTAACACGTTTTTGGGCCCAGAGTCAAGTAGGTTTCAAGAATTTATTCATAATTTTAGTATTATAATTATAAATTGTATACAGATACAACTATACGAGGCCTTTGCAGAACGTGATATTATAAAATTTCGTGGCGCTTTAAAACATGGTGCAAATCCTTTAGCTAAATCACCCGAGCAGGACTTATGTGTCTTATTTCAGGCTTTGAAAAGCCCAGGTTGCTCAGCATTTGTAGAGGCCTGCATGCGCTGCTCGCATAAACCAACTAATGTGAGTAAAAGAGCGATTTAACTAGGAAATTGACTTAAAAACATTTTATACTTGTTATTAGCTTACAGATTTCTATAAAAAGGCCATAAATTATGCCTGCGATTTGGAAGATTCGGAAATTTTATTATCACTTTATAGCTCAAGCGATGTTAAGGCTAGACGTAAATATTTCAACTTATATGCCCTTAAAAGTTTGGCTAAAAAGCTTAACAATCAAAATGCCCCTGAAATACAAAAACGTATACGAACTGTTTTACTTTGGGGTATATCGGAAAATGTACCCGATCATAAAGAAATGACTGCTTTGCATTATGTGGTGGAAAATAATGATCTCAATGAGGATATAAAGCGAGAAATTGTTAAAATGTTTTTAGCACAAAGTAACATTGATATCGATACCTTTCGTGGGGGTGAATTAAGAAGAATATTAGAAAACAAATATTCTGATCTGATATTACCGAGAAGGATTAGTATATTTCAATCTTTAATGAATCGTTTAATAGCGGGTAATATGGATTTATTTAAACAACAGTATATAGATAATGTTAATAAGATTAACAATAATGAACAATTACAATTATTATTGGAATCCATAAAAGAAGAGGCACATAAAGCTTTTGATATAATACTAACCAAAGGCGTGAAATATAATGAAAAGGCCAATTTTTCCTCAACCCGCCTACCGGGCAAATCAGTAAAGTATAACACTTTGCCTCAGCTATTCAAAATGCCTGCCTTAAATTTTACACCTTTTCAATTTGCCTGTAATACTGGCAATGCCTATGCCTTGGAAAAACTTTTGCAAATACCCGATATAGAGATCGAGACCAATACCCTACAACAATTTATACAACTAATGATACATCGTGTTAAATCCTCGGTGGCGCTTTATCAAAACTATTGGGATTGTTTTCAACTATTATTGGATTCGCCAAAGATCGATATCAATTCCCTGGATCAACATAAACGTACCGCTCTTCATTATGCCATAGAATATCAAAAGGATGAATTGATAAAAGCTTTACTAAGAAAAGGAGCTTATATTAATGTGGGTAAGGGAGAACATGAGCTACCCCTTAATAGCCTAATGCCCTCTTTATTGGAAGAACATTTAGATGACTGCATAAGTTCCAATAATCTCAATATGGGTGAAAAAGAATATGAAATTAAAATAAGTTTTAAAAATTTCATAACTTCCCAGCAAAAAAGTGAAAAGAAATTGAAAGAAGTTTTAACGCCCCTCAAATGTATGGCCAAGTCCAAAGAACATTGTTACCTACTGCAACATCCAGTTATATCGAGTATTCTATATCTTAAATGGCAAAAAGTCTCTCAGATATTCTATATAAACTTCTTACTTAGTTTATTCTTTATCGTTTCCATTATAACCCATATAGTCTTGAACTTTCAAGGTTATAAGCAAGAAACAGCCTTAAGAATATCTTATATCTGTTGCTGGTTAGGTATTACTTATTTGATTCTCCGAGAATGTGTACAATTTATCGTAGCTCCCTGGAAGTATGTAAAGAAATCATTAACCAATTATTTGGAAATATTATTAATAATCTTCTCCATATTAATTTGTTACTATAATAATCGGGACCTGGAGGTGGCTTGTATTTTACTCTTGGCCTTTGAGTTGCTTTCATTGGTGGGTTCTCTGCCCATTGCCTCCATTTCTACTCACATGCTAATGCTAAAGGCTGTGTGTAGAAGTTTTGCCAAAAGTTTTATCTTTTACTCTATATTCTTATTCACCTTTACCCTGTGTTTCTATATAAAAAGTGAAGAGCAGGACCAGAACCATATAACAAAGAATGACAACAAAGAAGAGGAATTTAATAGATTCTCTAATCCATTTTTGGCCTTTTTCAAAACCATAGTTATGTTTATTGGCGAAATTGATGCCAGTAATTTGAATCTAAACTCCAGCTATAGTTGGCTACTATTTCTATCGTTCATTTTCTTTATGACCATCATATTATTCAATCTACTTAATGGTCTGGCGGTAAGTGATACCCAGGCCATTAGAAATCAAGCCGAATTGAATGGTGTTATTTGTCGCATCCAACTATTGTCCAGTTTTGAAAGTGTTGTCCTAAAACGTACCAAATATCTGGCCACCTTATTAAAACAACAACCATTTCGTTTTATATGTAAACTTTCTTCGCACTTTGTACCCGATTACGCAACCGATATTGAAGTTATCTTTTTGCCAAATGACAAAAATAAAATCTGTTATTCAGCTACGAAAACAGTAAAAAATCTTAATAAAATCCACGATAAAGACCATAATACAACTGTGATTCTAATGGAAAATAGTGAACAGCTTATTAAGGGTCCAAAGAAAAGCTGTCTGACAATTGATGAACATACCTCGGTGGAAGCGTTAAAAATTCTCAAGAAAAAATATGCTCAACATGAAAAATATCCATTACATATTATGAATGAGAAACTAAATATACTTTTACAAAAGTTTTCTTTACAAAATTAAGAAATTTTCTCATCTATTAATAAAGTTAGAAAATCTATATGCAAGTGGAATGTATTCAATCGATTTATTTTAGTTCAGTTCAAGTTCAGTTCTAGTTCAGTTCTAATTCTTGTTCATTTCTAGGACAGTTCTAGTTTAGTTCTAGTACAGTTCTAGTTCATTTCTAGTTCAGTCCTAGTTTAGTTCTAGTTCTGTTCTAGTTCAGCTCTAGTTCAGTTCTAGTTCAGTTCTAGTTCAGTTCTAGTTCAGTTCTAGTTCAGTTCTAGTTTAGTTCTAGTTCAGTTCTAGTTCAGTTCTAGTTCAGTTCTAGCTCAGTTCTAGTTCAGTTCTAGTTCAGTTCTAGTTCAGTTCTAGTTCAGTTCTAGTTCAGTTCTAGTTCAGTTCTAGTTCAGTTCTAGTTCAGTTCTAGGTCAGTTCTAGTTCAGTTCTAGTTCTAGTTCAGTTCTAGTTCAGTTCTAGTTCAGTTCTAGTTCAGTTCTAGTTCAGTTCTAGTTCAGTTCTAGTTCAGTTCTAGTTCTAGTTCAGTTCTAGTTCAGTTCTAGTTCTAGTTCAGTTCTAGTTCAGTTCTAGTTCAGTTCTAGTTCAGTTCTAGTTCAGTTCTAGTTCAGTTCTAGTTCAGTTCTAGTTCAGTTCTAGTTCAGTTCTAGTTCAGTTCTAGTTCAGTTCTAGTTCAGTTCTAGTTCAGTCTAGTTCTAGTTCTAGTTCAGTTCTAGTTCAGTTCTAGTTCAGTTCTAGTTCAGTTCTAGTCAGTTCTAGTTCAGTTCTAGTTCAGTTCTAGTTCAGTTCTAGTTCTAGTTCTAGTTCAGTTCTAGTTCAGTTCTAGTTCAGTTCTAGTTCAGTTCTAGTTCAGTTGTAGCTCAGTGTAGTTCAGTTCTAGTTCAGTTGTAGTCAGTTCTAGTCAGTTCTAGTTCAGTTCCAGTTCAGTTCTAGTTCAGTTCTAGTTCAGTTCTAGTTCAGTTCTAGTTTCAGTTCTAGTTCAGTTCTAGTTCAGTTCTAGTTCAGTTCTAGTTCAGTCTAGTCAGTTCTAGTTCAGTTCTAGTTCAGTTCTAGTTCAGTTCTAGTTCAGTTCTAGTTCAGTTCTAGTTCAGTTCTAGTTCAGTTCTAGTTCAGTTCTAGTTCAGTTCTAGTTCAGTTCTAGTTCAGTTCTAGTTCAGTTCTAGTTCAGTTCTAGTTCAGTTCTAGTTCAGTTCTAGTTCAGTTCTAGTTCAGTTCTAGTTCAGTTCTAGTTCAGTTCTAGTTCAGTTCTAGTTCAGTTCTAGTTCAGTTCTAGTTCAGTTCTAGTTCAGTTCTAGTTCAGTTCTAGTTCAGTTCTAGTTCAGTTCTAGTTCAGTTCTAGTTCAGTTCTAGTTCAGTTCTAGTTCAGTTCTAGTTCAGTTCTAGTTCAGTTCTAGTTCAGTTCTAGTTCAGTTCTAGTTCAGTTCTAGTTCAGTTCTAGTTCAGTTCTAGTTCAGTTCTAGTTCAGTTCTAGTTCTAGTTCAGTTCTAGTTCAGTTCTAGTTCAGTTCTAGTTCAGTTCTAGTTCAGTTCTAGTCAGTTCTAGTTCAGTTCTAGTTCAGTTCTAGTTCAGTTCAGTTCTAGTTCAGTTCTAGTTCAGTTCTAGTTCAGTTCTAGTTCAGTTCTAGTTCAGTTCTAGTTCAGTTCTAGTTCAGTTCTAGTTCTAGTTCAGTTCTAGTTCAGGTCTAGTTCAATTCTAGTTCAGTTCCAGTTCAGTTCTAGTTCGATTTTAGTTCAGTTCGAATTCAGTTTCTGTCCTGAACTTGAACTGTACTACAACTAGAACGAAACAGTTAAGTCCTAGTTCAGTTATAGTTCATTTCTAGTACAGTTCCAGTTCAGGGCCATTTCTATTTTAATTTTAGTTCAGTTCTCGGTCAGTTCTAATTTAGTTCTATGATAGTTCTAGTTTAATTCTGTTACAGTTCTAGTGGAGCTCTTTAACTTGTTTTTTAGATATCATGTTTCAATAATATAACACAGAAAGTTATGACTCAAGTAATATTATTTTTATAGTAATACTTTATAGTCTATAGTTTAATATATATTGTAGTCTAGTTTATAGTCTAGTCTATAGAGTAGTCTTAAGTCCAGTCTATAGTTAGTCAATAGCCTAATCTTTTGAAACATTAACTATGGATTTAATTACTTTATTACGTTTTATTTATTTTAACAATATTATTTGCTTATAAATTTTTTAATTTTTAAATGACAACTTTTTTAAAATTAAATTAAGTTTCTCATCCCTAATGACTTTTTCATTCTTAGCAGATTTTCTCTTTAAAATGGCCAAAGCTCGTACAGACGTATGCTTATCCATGGTAGGGCATCTATTGGAGAGATAATGAAACCAGTTATGGAATGAAGAAGAAATAGTTTTATGACTGATAATTTTATTTTTATCATTGGGCCGAAAGATGACCTCAATATCGGTGGTGTAGTTAGGGACGAAATCAAAAGGATTATACATACAGCAAATGAATTCAGACCATTTGATGTAGACATTTTCAAGACCCGACAACAAGTTGCTGCGACAAATAACACCATTCAATTCGGCTTGATTACGAATGGCTTGGGTATCACTTACCGCCAGACCATTAAGAAGATTAAACAAAATAATGGTCATAAAGAAAATGAAGGATAGAAAAAGTAAACAATTAAAGCCCGAGTTGAGATTTAAATCTTCGGCATCAATCTCTCCAATAAACATGACAATCGTTTTGAAGAAGGCCAACAAAGGATCAGAAAATCTATTGACGGATTTTTTCTCCTTAGAGGCTTCATCACTTTTGATATAGAAACACAAAGTAAAAGTGAATAAGAAAATCGAGTAAAAGAGAAAACATTTGGCAAAACTTTTCGATACTGTTTTTAGCATTAGCATGTGAGTAGAAATGGAATCAATGGGCAGAGAACCCACTAAGGAAAGCAACTCAAAGGCTAAGAGTAAAATACAAGCCACCTCCAAGTCCCGATTTTTATAGTAACAAATTAATATGGAGAATATTATCAACAATATTTCCAAATAATTGGTAAACGACTTCAAATACTTACAGGGAGCTAATATAAATTGTAAACATTCCCTTAGAAGCAAATAAGTAATGCCCAAACAGCTACAGATGTAGGAAATATTTAAAGCAGTTCCATGCTTTGTCTCACTAAAGTTCAAGACTATATAAGCTATAATGGAGGCGATAAAGAACAAACTGAGTAGAAAGTTTATATAGAATATCTGAGAGACTTTTTGCCATTTAAGATGTAAAATACTAGATATAACTGGATGTTGCAGCAGATAGCAATGTTCTTTGGACTTGACCATACATTGGATGGGCGTTAAAACTTCTTTCAATTTCTTTTCACACCTTTGCTGGGAAGTTATAAAATTCTTAAAACTTATTTTTATTTCATAAGCTTTTTCGCCCAAATTAAGATTATTCGAGGTTATACAGTCATCCAAATGTTGTTCCAATAATGAGGGTTGTAGACTATTTAGAGGTAGCTCATGTTCACCCTTACCCACATTAATATAAGCTCCTTTTTTCAAAAGTATTTTTATCAATTCATCCTTTTGATATTCTATGGCATAATGAAGAGCGGTGCGTTTATGTTGATCTATAGAATTGATGTCGATCTTACCGGAATCCAATAACAATTGAAAACAATCCCAATAGTTCTGATAAAGTGAAACCGAAAATTTAACATGATATATCATTAAAGGTATAAATTGCTGTAAAGTATTGTCATCAATTCTTATATCAGGCATTTGTAAAAGTTTTTCCAAGGCATAAGTATTGCCCGATTTACAGGCCACCTGAAAGGCCGTAAAATTTGTCATAGGAATTTCGTAATGTTCAGACAATGAACTATTACCAGTATTGCTGTGAATATGAGCGTTTGAAAAATCTGCCTCTTTATTATAGTTGACGCCACTAGATAAGATTACCACAAAGGCTTTGTGGGCTTCTCGTATTATAGATTCCAATAATAATTCCCACTTTTCATTCTCGTTAATATTATTAAGATTATTCGTATACTGTTGTACAAATAAATCCAAATTTCCCGCTATTAAACGATTCTTTAAAGATTGAACTGTTGTTATCTTCATGGGCATTAACACATCAGGATATTTCCTTTCTAATATTCTTCTTAACTCACCCCCCCGAAAGGTATCAATATCGATGTTACTTTGAGACAAAAACATTTTAACGATTTTACGTCGTATGTCTTCATTTAGATTATTATTTATCACCACATAATGTAAAGGAGTCATTTCCTCCTGATCGGGTACATTTTGTGAAATGCCCCAATTCCAAGCCAAGCTGGTAAGGGCAAATAAAGTAAAATATTTACGTCTGATTTTAACATCACTTGAGCGATAAAGCGTTAATAAAAGTTCACAATCTTCCGAAGCGCATGCAAAATGTATAGCTTTTTTATAAAAATCGTTTAGCTAAAAAATATATTAAGCAAAAATCGTATCAAAAATCTTGTTTAAAACACTCCCCCCTCACTCACATTTGTTGGTTTATGCGAGCAACGCATGCAGGCCTCTACAAATAACGAACAACCAGACGTTTGCAAAGCCTTAAACAAGACACACACATCTTGCTCAGTAGGTATTGTTGCTAAAGGGTTAGCTCCTTGTTTTAAGGCGCTACGAAATTTGAAAATATCACGATTAATAAAGGCCTCATGTAGTTGAACCTGTTAGATGAAATCATTTGTTGTATTTTTATCGGTTTAAACACAATAAAATTTATAAATTTCTTGAACCCACCTGACTATGAGCCCAAAAACTTGTAACATCAGTAATATTGAAATAATTTTCCATATTATTTTCCGATAATTGATCACTGAGAAAGTGTTAAACTTGTACTATAATATTGAAATGTTTCTGCACAAACTTTTAATAAAAGTTTTTTTTTTTTTTTTAATTTGCGGTCCGATTACTATAAAAATAATAATGCTTTATATTTAAAATTAATATATCTATATTACTTGAGTCATAACTTTCTGTTTTATTTTATTAAAACATGATAACTTTAAAACAAGTTAGAGAACTGCACTAGAACTGTAACTGAATTAAATCAGAACTAAACTGGAACTAGAATTGTCATAGAACTAAACTAGAACTGAACTAAAATTAAAATAGAATTGAACTGTAACTGAACTAGGACTGAACAATTCAGTCCTAGATCATAGACTAGAATATAGAATAGACTAGACTAGAGACTAGAAAATAGGATAGATTATAGACCAAACTATGCACTAAACTATAGAGTACACTAGACTATAAACTAGAATCTAGGCTAGACTATAGACTAAACTATAATCTATATTATAGACTAAACTATATACTAAACTATAGACTAGTTTATAGACTAGACTAGCCTACAGCCTATAGACTAAACTATAGACTAGTTTATAGACTAGACTATAGGCTAGACTATAGACTAGGTTATAAACTACACTATAGACTAGACTGTAGATTATATACTAGACTGGACTATAGACTGGACTATAGACTAGAATATAGACTAGACCATAAACTAGACTATAGACTAGTCTATAGACTAAACGATAGACTATACTATAGACTAAAACGATAGACTAGACTATAGACCAGACTATAGACTAGACTTTAGACTAGACTAGACTATAAACTAGATTATAGACTGGTATATAGACTAAACGATAGACTAGACTATAGACCAGACTATAGACTAGACTTTCGACTAGACCATAGACTAGACTAAAGACTAGACTATAGACTAGACTATAGACTAGACTATAGACTAGACCATAGACTAGACTATAGACAGGACTATGGACTAGACTATAGACTAGACAATATACTAGACTATAGACTATACTATAGACTAGATTATAGACTAGACACTAGACTAGACTACACACTAAACGATTAGGACTAGACTATAGACTAGACTATAGACTAGACTATAGACTAGACTATAGACTAGACTATAACTAGACTATAGACTAGACTATAGACTAGACTATAGACTAGACTATAGACTAGACTATAGACTAGACTATAGACTAGACTATAGACTAGACTACTAGACTAGACTATAGACTAGACTATAGACTAGACTATAGACTAGACTAGTAGACTAGACTATAGACTAGACTATAGACTAGTAGACTAGACTAGTAGACTAGACTATAGACTAGGCTATAGACTAGACTATAGACTAGACTATAGACTAGACTAAGACTAGACTATAGGACTAGACTATAGACTAGACTATAGACTAGACTATAGACTAGACTATAGACTAGACTATAGACTAGACTATAGACTAGACTATAGACTAGGACTATAGACTAGACTATAGACTAGACTATAGACTAGACTATAGGACTAGACTATAGACTGACTGTAGACTAGACTATAGACTAGACTATAGACTAGACTAATAGACTAGACTATAGACTAGACTATAGACTAGACTATAGACTAGACTATAGACTAGACTATAGACTAGACTATAGACTAGACTATAGACTAGACTATAGGACCTAGACTATAGACTAGACTATAGACTAGACTATAGACTAGACTATAGACATAGACTAGACTATAGACTAGACTATAGACTAGACTATAGACTAGACTATAGACTAGACTATAGACTAGACTATAGACTAGACTATAGACTAGACTATAGACTAGACTATAGACTAGACTATAGACTAGACTATAGACTAGACTATAGACTAGACTATAGACTAGACTATAGACTAGACTATAGACTAGACTATAGACTAGACTATAGACTAGACTATAGACTAGACTATAGACTAGACTATAGACTAGACTATAGACTAGACTATAGACTGGACTATAGACTAGACTATAGACTAGACTATAGACTAGACTATAGACTAGACTATAGACTAGACTATAGACTAGACTATAGACTAGACTATAGACTAGACTATAGACTAGACTATAGACTAGACTATAGACTAGACTATAGACTAGACTATAGACTAGACTATAGACTAGACTATAGACTAGACTATAGACTAGACTAGACTAGACTATAGACTAGACTATAGACTAGACTATAGACTAGACTAGACTATAGACTAGACTATAGACTAGACTATAGACTAGACTAGACTATAGACTAGACTATAGACTAGACTATAGACTAGACTATAGACTAGACTATAGACTAGACTATAGACTAGACTATAGACTAGACTATAGACTAGACTATAGACTAGACTATAGACTAGACTATAGACTAGACTATAGACTAGACTATAGACTAGACTATAGACTAGACTATAGACTAGGCTATAGACTAGGCTATAGACTAGACTATAGACTAGACTATAGACTAGACTATAGACTAGACTATAGACTAGACTATAGACTAGACTATAGACTAGACTATAGACTAGACTATAGACTAGACTATAGACTAGGCTATAGACTAGGCTATAGACTAGACTATAGACTAGACTATAGACTAGACTATAGACTAGACTATAGACTAGACTATAGACTAGACTATAGACTAGACTATAGACTGGACTATAGACTAGACTATAGACTAACTATAGACTGGACATAGACTAGAATATAGGCTAGACTAGACTATAAACTGGACTATAGACTAGTCTATAGACTAAACGATAGACTAAACGATAAACTCGACTCTAGACTAGACCATAGACTATACTATAGACTAGATTACACTATCCTAGCTTAGAGCCTAGACTAGACACTGTCAGACTATATACTAAACGATAGACTAGACTAAGACTAACGATAGGATAACATGACCTAGACTTTAGACTACTATAGACTAGAATTAGACTAACGTCTCTAGAATATACTATAGACTATAGACCTAGACTATAGACTATAGACTATACAAACCTAGACTTAGACTAAATATAGACTATACTATAACTAGACTTAAGACCAAACTATAGACAGACTCAGACTCAAACTATAGACTAGACTATAGACCAAATATGACTAGACTATAGACTAGACTATAGACTAGACTATAGACTAGACTATAGACTAGACTATATACTAACTAGACTATAGACTAGACTATAGACTAGACTATAGACTAGACTATAGACTAGACTATAGACTAGACTATAGACTAGACTATAGACTAGACTATAGACTATACTATAGACTAGACTATAGACTAGATTATAGACTAGACTATAGACTAGACTATAGACTAGACTATAGACTAGACTATAGACTAGACTATAGACTAGACTATAGACTAGACTATAGACTAGACTATAGACTAGACTATAGACTAGACTATAGACTAGACTATAGACTATGGAATCTTTAAATTTTGCACGAGGCACTTTAACATCTATGTGAACATTTTGGAGGAAAAATTGGCGGACTAGCAATAGGGTCCGTGGTACCTCCCTATGAATTAAATAAAAAAATTCGTTTATCTGGAAACTATTAGAGGTAGAATCTTAAAATTAACATAAAAGTGAACATTTGGAAGTAAAATGTGCGGACATTCATTTGGGGTTCTTAAAACCTCTCATATGAATTAAATACAAAAAATTGTATATCTGAGAAACTATTAAATTTTGCGCTAACAACTCTGACATGTGAATATTTGCATCTAGAATCCTAAAATTTTGCACAAAGAATTTTCACATTCATGTGAACGTAGGAGATACCCCTATTGTGGACTATCAAAAGGGGCTATGGTACCTACCATATGGATTAAAATAAAAATACGTATAACTGGGAAACTAATAGAACTAGAATCTTCAAAAATCGTAAAGTGCGGTTTTTATTTATACTGTTTTTAGGGTAGCAGAGCACACTGGGTATAGCTAGTTTTATAGCTGAATTCGCTTTTACGTTCGAAAATACATAAAATGAATTGTAGTTTATTTCAATTGATTAGATCGGAAATCGATCGATTTATGTTCGATCTTTGTAAAATTATATTTCATTACAATTTCAAAAACTCGCCATTTTCTTTCTATTCCAATAGATTATGATTTCAATGAACGTAATGAAGGCATAACAAATCAGGGATATCAGTACGATGAATTAAACTACAATTATATGTATGGACAATTTGATGCGACAACAGCAAGTGCTAATAATATGGCGGAGAATAATACACTGCAGCGTGCTGACGAGCGATCAATTGTCAAAACCCGAGAAACTTCTGAACACAATAGCACTGTGGATAGCATAAATAGTGTGGAGCAACATGATCATTCCGGTTGTTTGCCAGATTTCCAGTTTTCCATGATAGAAGCTGAATACGATGAAGGTTTGATAATACCCGATTCGTTAACCATACTATCGATAGGCGGTGATAAACCCGTATTAGTGGAACGTAAAGAAGGCACAGATGATGATGAATTCGATGAGGATGATGTGGAGTTGAGGCGTTTGACAGTGATACCTTTTACGCGTTTATATGGGCCCAGTATTAAATTTACCTCATTTCAACGCAAAGTCTTTATGCCGGGCATAGAGATACAAGTGCGTTTCATAGATACGGAAAGAAGTGTTACCACTCACTTGCTAAATCCGAATTTGTAAGTATAATTCTTTACACTAACTGGAAAACACCTAA